>NW_026462483.1:0-75579 GCF_021730395.1 Mercenaria mercenaria
GAACCCCGACCTCAGGATTGGAAGGCCAGTGTGCAAACCACTGAGCTATCCGTCCACCCAATATATATTCTTGATATACTTGTGTATTCTGTTTCTGGATAAAAAACACCGTTACCAACTTCAAGACGACAAGATTCCAATGTACAATCATCATCTGCTGCATTAGCTTTAAATGTATCTAATAAATGCGGATTCTGTTTGTGTGCATTACTTTTATCAGGTCGTTGTAAATAAATAAATACATTTTGTGGTTTTGTTACACCAGCTGTTATTCTAAAAGTTATATAATTTTGTTGTGTATCAGTTGATTGTGTTATCATTTCACGAAGGTATGACCATCTTGCTTTTGTAAATCTTTCAGCAATTAGATTAAGACCAACTTCATTGAAAATTAAACGCGGAACCCATAGAATTAATTTTGTTACAATTACTCTACCAGCACCAGCACCATTAACTCTAAAAATTAATTCATCATCATCTGTCAGCTGCAGTGTTATTTGAATTTGACTTGGAGGTAAAATATTAGTTTCTAAATAGTGGAATTTAGGCATTTACCTCATTACCACCCTGGATTGATAACTTTCTAGAAGCAAAACCTTTATTATATCCAGCTTGGTCATCCCTACTTTCGGCAACAGCAGTAGTATCTAAATAGATAAATTCATTTGTTCCAGTTGATTCTGCATAATCATTAGATAATTCAACTTTTTTTTTTACATTTATTACTTTGTATAAATGATTACAATCATATACAATTTTCCCATTTTGTTTAACCACTAACTGATCAATTAATGAAGCTGCATTATTAATTAAAGCAATTTGATCTCCATCAGCATAATTAGCACCATCAGCAAGCTTATTAACTTTAAAACTTACTTCAAAATAAGCATTTAACCAATCAAAATATGAGCTTCTATCATTAATTGTAAAGTGATATCCGTTTTTTGGTTGCTTAACATTATTTCCCAAGACAGATATTAAATTAATCTGTTAATACGTTTACGCGTCCCCGATCCTGACAATATTCTATTTATCCTGATATTAATATCCTCCTTCTTATTATTTTTACTGTTACTCTTTTCTTGTAATTCCTTGGCAATTAAATTACCAACTGCCGGAGCAGGTTTCTTTTTAAATTTTTCAACAATTTTATTAGCAGCCAAATTTCCAACTTCCGTTCCAACCTTTTTTGTTCCACTTTCTAACGCAGCTTTTCCTGCTGTTTCAAAAGCTTTTTTTCCAGATGTGCTAATTGAAGATGCAACTCCACTTGAAAACAATTTTGTTAAAGTGTCAAATATACCTGTTCCGTGTATGATTTCTTTTCCCGTGTGAGCATCAACATAAACAAATATGCCTTAATTTTTGTCATAAACTTTCTTGTACATTATATAAAACTAAATTTTAATTAATTTCTTTTAATATTAATGTAAAACTTGTTTCAACCTCATTAAAATTAATTATTCTACCAAATATGTCTGTAATATATATTCTTATTGAATTTATAATATTTTTATTAATTTCAGAATATCCAACTTTTTGTGGTTCTTTTGTAAACGGATAAGCTCTTGTTAAATCTGCAGTACTTAAAGCATAGATAATATCACTGAAATTACCATCAACAAGTGAATTATCAATAAGATCACAATGAATATAAATTGTATCCACAGAGTTAATTATATTTGGTGTTGTAGTTCCCCATTTAGTATTTCTCAATGCTTTTTTCTCAAATCCAAGCAATGTATGAAAGTTTGACATTCTTAAATGCAACATAAAATTATCTTTAATTGCAATCAAAATCTTAAAACTACTTAAATCAAATTCCAAACTTATTGGAGCAATGTCTGATTTATCAAATTCATAATCATCATTACTTATTAATGTTTCCCTTATGTAATTATTAATATCAGTGTAACTGTAAGAACCATTTGTAAATATAATATCTTTCCAATCCTTACCATTATTATAACGAATTCTTTTATTATCATATTCATCATTAATATTATGCCAAGAATAAGTCATAGTGTTAATACTATCCAAACCAATAGCATAAGTTTTATTTTTATCTAAAATTAAAGAACGACCAAATCTGATTGAAAAATCACTCGGAGTAACTTTAACTGTTTCAGAACTAAATACTACTTTTTGTTCCATTTATATATTCAAGAAAAATATTTTTTATATAACATTTCATGTT
Organism: Mercenaria mercenaria; assembly: GCF_021730395.1. NCBI lineage: Eukaryota > Metazoa > Mollusca > Bivalvia > Venerida > Veneridae > Mercenaria > Mercenaria mercenaria. The sequence goes on from NW_026462483.1 coordinate 2,198, forward strand.
GTTCTGGTAAGAGTGAATTCATTTTTAATAATTCATCAATTATACTAATACCTTCATTTTTTAGTTCTTCATTATTATTTCCAGCATCAATTGAACCACAAATTAACTCCAAATCATTAACCAATTCTTCTGGATTACATGGACAAACGTCATAACCCTGTCCCCTAATTACTTTTTTAAATTTCATAGATCTTTTATTGATAGGCAATCCTGATTTTTCTGTTAATTCTTTAAATATTTTTCTAGAATGAATTGAATGTTTTTTATTATTGTTATATCTTTTATTAATCAAATCAATTAAATCATTATCTACTTTAGTGTTAATTACTTCTTTTCCAGTTATTCTATCCTTAGCAGTCAATTTGTTTTGACTATAAAGTTTATTTAAGTTAATAATTAAATTACCATAATGTCCATTTGGTGAAACTTTATATGGATGATGATATCTTATTCCCTTTCCTATGTACTTTTCTTTGTACTTTACTATTGCGAAAACAATTTAAAGTAGATCCAAATGAAATACTTGAAAATTCAGCTGATTCCAACCAAATTGAACCCTGTGAGAATCTTGAATCAGAAAAACAAAAAGTAGTAATATTTGATGATTTTGTATGTGAAGATAAAAAGGTTCAGAATGAAATGACAAAATACTTCATTCAAGGACGCCACAAAAACTGTTGTGTTATTTATTTAAGTCAGTCTTACTATAAAACACCAAAAGATATTCGGATTAACTGTTCACATTATATTTTATTTGAAAATCCAAGTAAACGAGAAAATGATATGATTTGTAATGAACAAAATATTAACCCTAACTCTTTTGCTAATGCAACAAATCAAAAATATGATTTCTTATATATTGACAAACCAAGGAAGTTTTTAAGAAAAAACTTTACTGGTAATATATAGATGGGAGGTTTTAATGATGTAAAACAAATTAATCAACCTGACAGTATAAGTAAAGTTAAATTTGATATTGATTTAAGTGATTATGCTACTAAAAAACAATTCAAAAAAACTTAAAAAAGAATCGGAATCGTACCTCACAGAAATAAGGAACTTGATAACACAATGAACAGAGCATTAGATATGGGAGGTAATAACCTTATAAACCTAGGAAATCCAGATAAACCCAACGATGCAGTTTCGAGACGATTTATGTTTAAAAAAGTTCAAGGTGTAATAGATGATTATAATCTTGAAGATATCAAAAGTATAAAACAGACATTAGAAACAGAAGTAAAGAATACTGAAGAATTAACAAAAGATTTTAAAAAGAATTCATTATTAATTGTTCAATTACAAGATAAAATTGAAAAAGAAATGAAAGCTATGGTTGATTCTATTAAAGAACTTGAAGAGAAATCTGATTTGACAGACGAAAACATAAAAGAAGTATTTCGAGTCAATTTAAACATTTTATTCACTCAAATTCAAGAATTAAAAGATAGTATGATTAAACATGAAGAACTGAAAGACAAGATTATTGAAGCTGCGAAAAAGTTACAAAATATGTATCAGTTAGAAATCAGAACAGAAATAAATAAACTAAATCCTGGTTTTACAAAAAAACACCAAGATTTACTCGATACATTTTCAAATAAATTTGCAGAATATAAATCTGAATTGGAAAAGGCAGCTTCACAAAGAGGCGATGACCATGACACTACATTAAATAACCTTAAAAAAGAGTTTAATTCTAAAATAGATGACTTTAAAAAACAAATTCGAATTTGGATTAGTACTGTTGACAACCGTCAAAATTTAAAATATGTAGACTTAAGTAAACTTACAAAAATATTACAAGAAGGTATTAATGAATTTAATGCTAAAGTTGAAGAACATAAAAATGAACTGGACCTTGTAGTTGAAAAATCAGTTAAACAAGGAGAAGCAATTACTGCTAATGCTAAAGCAATTAATATAATTAATGATCAGCTAGAACATTTTAAGAAACAACTCCGGATCTTGATTAGTACTGTTGACACACGTCATAATTTAAAGTATGCGGAATTAAGTACACTTACAGGTTTATTACAAGAAGATGTTAATGAATTTAATGATAAAATTAAAAAAATAATAAATGATCTGGACTCTGTAGTTGAAATATCAGCAAGGAGAATCAGTTACTGCTAATACTCAATCAATTTCTACTAATGCAGAAGAAATTACAAAAGTAAAAAAAGTTTTCTTAAAACAAGAAACACAATTAGCTATAACAAAAGGTGTTGTTGACAATTTGTCAGCTTCTGAAGTTGCTACAACAAAACGACTTGATGATTTAGCTGAAGTAATTCTTGAACTAAATGAAAATTATAAAACAACAGAAGATGAACTAGAAACAATAAGACGCGAAGTGTTTCTTTTTGAACATTACAACAACAGACAACTACATATAACGGTTTTTGGTAATGTATCATACATAATTGAAGATAAACTGTTACAACAAACAGTCATAACGAAAGATTTTTTTGCATTATTTGGAATACGAGCTAATGAGATTACAGATTATAAAAGTTTTATTAAAAAAGGAACAAATAAATTTCTAATCGAACAAGATGAGGATTATATAATTGAAGTTAACATTATCGTAGGTATCGTAGACTCCTTTAATAAAAGTTTTGATTTCATTTTTAGCTTGTTGGGGTTGGATGGCCACACAAGTGGAATAGAGTATATAAAACCTGAGGTTAAAAATACAACACTTGTTTTAAGAAAAAAATTAATTTAAGCAAAAAAACATGGTTTGCAATTTTACCAAATGAAGACATATCGAAATTACCTAAAGATGGTGATACATATACTATAGAACCAGGAAGTTATCTCAAAATATATCTAGTCAATTGATTTATTTCCATTTATTTCTATTTCATATAATGGGAATATTCAATAATATAAACGAAAAAGTAAGTAAAATAGAAAGACAAATAATAAGAAAACCTCCATTGTTCTTAACATGTTATACCGAAGATACTGATAGTGGATTATTTCAATGGAAAACTGTAAATGCTAGTCCTGGTTTAGTTCAAAATGGTAATAATGTAAGAATTAATTTTAATTGTATTTTAATTATTCTTGTTGATGCAATTAAATTAGATAAAGGAGAAGCTCAATTACAACTAAAAAACAAAGAAAATATAATTCTTCAAAGTTACGATGTAAAAAAATAACAGAAAAAATCAATCTATTTCTATTAATTATGCTAATAAATTTAACATAAATGATGTTATTTATATTAATTCTTTGAACGTTAAAAATATTCAATTAACAATTTATGGTTCTATTATTTAAGTAGAAACTTATGTTTCTCCTAAAACAATCATAAAAACAGAAACTTATGTTTCTCTAAACCGGAGCTAAAAATTGGGAAGTGATGTCCCAAAGAAAAATTACATCGTAAAAGATGCCCTAAAAATAAGAAACTATGTTCTTTCTAAAATGTGAAAAATTACATCATAAAAGATGTCCTAAAAATAAGAAACTATGTTCTTTCTAAAGTGCGAAAAATTACATCGTAAAAGATGTCCTAAAAATAAGAAACTATGTTCTTTCTAAAGTGAGAAAGATGTATAAATCTTTATTTTTTTATGTATAAGCCAGGGTAGTAACCACGTCCTCGAGGATATATCTTTTATCATCATAACATGATAATGATGTTTTATTTATAACATAACTAGAAACATTATGTTTTTCGATCTTATAACTTTAAATTTATGCATACTTTGTGTTGAGTTAAACAAAGTATTTTTGTAATCTTTATGAACTATTGTCTTCTTAACAACACTTTTTTAATTCCTTTACATTTTTTAATATTCACTTCATTCTCTAATAAATATGAATACATTTTACTCCGTAATCCAACAAACTCAACTATTGGAATGCCGGCAGCTTCATCTTTAAATTTTCCTATTACTTTTTTATTATTACCGAAGTAAAATTTTGAATTACTTTCGTAATCACTATTATCAAATAATTCTTTATCTTTATAAAAGTCTTTATACGCACTTTAGTTTTAATTTCATAACACAATGAGTCTGTGTCAGTAAATAATAACTTTGCTGAATCTCCATACTTTTCTCTAATGTAATTATAATTGAAATCATACTTTAAATATTTTGATAAGTCTAGAATTCACATTCCGACGTAACAAGGGTCTATTAATAATAAACTTTCTTTTATTCTATGAATCCCAAAAAGATTCTCGTTAAATTTTGTTGCACTAATAAATGATGGTTTGGCAACACGTTTTAATAAAATATTTTCGTCATGAGTTAGTTTAATATTAACCCTCTTGCGTAAATTCTCCATCGTCTTACCGAATACAGAGTTGTTCATCAACTTAAAAAAGTCCTTTTCAAATGAATTTTTTGCTTCAGATCTTTTCTGTGTATTAAAGTCGATATATTCTTTTAACCAGGGACTTTCATCAACAGTTACTACTCTATGTATTTTGGTTACTTTTAAACCGAGTTGTGTATACAGTTCAAGATTTCTATAATGAACTACATAATTCTTCTTTTTCTTCGAAGTCGGAACCAACTTCTTTACATTGCTTTTTCCTATTTCAAATATTTATTTAATATTTTTACTGTTATTAGATAACCATTCATCTGGTATTTTATTTTTTTCTGGAGCTAAAGGATAATCGCTGTGAACAGAATGTAATTCTTTTGGATATTCCAAATCACATTCAATTATAAAATTAGTTTTACCTTTTGTAGTTAATTTCTTATATTGTTTTTCGGTGACCCATTTAAAGTTCCCAGAGGGCAAAGGTCGCGACATGGCCCAACCGTAAAGGTTATTGGCGTCAAGGTACATAATGTATTTACTTTTTTCTTTTGGATTGTAATTTTTCATATATTGATTATTTGCTTTGCTATATCTGTTCGAAATATAGCTAATTCCGTCTCTAAGACCTTTTTCAATAAATAAATACATATCGATATCAGTTATCAAATCTAACTGAATTCCGGTCATTTTAAGCATTGCATCCCAGGCTAACCCAGGACTACTAAAATAATGGCACGGATCTAATTTATAATATGATAAACACAACCTTCTAAAATTTTCAAATACGTCTGCTAGAAGCAGTACGTCAGTTTTTAGGTAGAGATCATGGTAATCTCCCATTGTTTTTATTTTAATTTTTTTCCAGATATTTTTAGCATGTTCGTATTCATTATCAGAAGTATTGGTTTCATTTAACACTGAATAAAATTCTTCTTTTGATGGTAATTTAGTTTCTTTGAATTTTTTGAATGAATCCATGTAATCATATGGATAAACACCTTTTGTTTTTAATAAATTAAGTTTATTTTTTTAGGAAATTCTTGGGATAAATATTCAAAATCTGGGATGTTTTTTACTAAGTTATCCAATGACTGCGACAAAAATTGGTAACTGTCAATAAAAATTAAATCAGAAATCATATACGCCATGTATTTTTCTATATTGTTTGGAATGACGTTAATTTCTTTTTTTTTTAATTTCCCTATTTGTTGAATAATAAAGTGGGAATCATAACCTCTTAAATTATGAAAAATAACAGGAATTTTATGTGTTGATCTAAAATTAATATTACACTCTGAATGAGCACTTCCTCTTAATTTTCCAGTTATATGACAGTGATCCCGGACCTTTGGTCCGTTTGGAAAACTTTGTTTTTCATCTCTTACTGGTGTTTCATTTTTCTTATATTCTTTTCCACAGATATGACAAGATGTTTGCTTTTTAAATAAAGCTTAATCTTTTTTAGACAGTTTCAAATCTTTCTTAAAGTTTTCATTAAATATTTCCTTACAATGCTCTTCTTCCTCGAGCATTGTTTCTATAAACTTATAAACTGCGTTGGGTCCTCTGTAAACCCGTGTTGGTTTAGTATATTTTTCGTCATAACAACAAACAACTTTGTAACCATAACCACAATCTATATGTTTTTGATATTCTTCGGTAAATGAAGATTCTGGATTTTGCTGGGCACTTGAAACTTTCTTTGTTACTGATTCAAAATCAGCATAGATAACAAAGGGTACTTCTAATTGTTTGTGGTAGTTTTTAAATTCTACTTTACTACCTTCTGTTGGCATTTTAACACCCTGAACACCATTGATAGCTAAACAATTTTCAACATGTTCTTTTAATATTTTTTCTTGTGAAATATTTTGTTACCATGATTTACAAAAATGTTTTTTATGTTGATGTTTTGTTTTTTTAAACATTAATCGATTAAAGTCTTTTATCCAAACATAATGATGGACCGGGGTTCCTGGTGACGTGCCATTTATCTTATCTTTACTGATTAATAACATATCACAGTGTTCTTCATATTGATATTTTGATATGTACAATGGATAAATTCCCATAGGTTCTTCATAACCAAATATATTAAATGAAATATCATTTAAAACTTCAATTTTAGGTATTTGATTTAATGTAACAGGAAATTTAATTCCAGTATAATCAAGATCGTTTATATGTTTTTTTTATAATTTGAAACTCTTTCAGAATGTTTTGTTGCAGGAAATTTGTAAGCTAAACGACACCATCTAAAACATTCGTTATCATCATTCTTTATATTTATTAATCCTTTCTTTGGATTTTGTATTAATTTTGGCAATTCTAAATAACTTGAAGCAGCTAGTGGTGTATATTTATATCTATTTATATATGAGCATCAACTGACTCTATTCTCCAACCACTTCCTTCTGAAATCCAATTACCAATTCTATTTATTATTTCATCAAAAGCTTGACGTAAAGTTTTTTTTTATTTCGTTTGTGTTAATAATTTCTAAAGCCTTTGATTGAAAATAAGCTGATTTATATATTGTATCAGTTTTATCCATTTTTACAAAAGTTATTTTTAAAACAACGTTTATTCTTATACCTTTTAAAGTTTTAGGTTCGGATTTAAGAATACCAAATGAGTCGTTTATAGTTAAATATAATTGATTCTTTGGATCTTGTCTATATTCAATTTTAATTTCAAATTTCTTATAATATTGTTTTGTGGATCTCTCGATTTCCATCTATATATTATATTTAGAAAATAAATCTTCAAGCAAAAAAAAAGGATTAAAAAAATAATAAAATAAATAAAGTTTAAGAAGAAATAAAATATTTAAATTTATATCTTTTTCCATTAGTTTTTGATATTCCACATTTTACTCGGTTTGTCCCTTCACAACACATTTTTATTAACCCAGTATTAACACTAAATTCTTTGGATGCTTTGTAAATGCTTTTTCTTCATTAGTATCACAATCGGTTACAATAACTTTTTTAGGATTGTTTCGATAATTATTTGGTCTGGGACAATCACATAACCTTTCGGTATTTTCTTCTTCAGTTAATAGACAACCACATTCCCATTCAAATAAATTCCTTTCTAATAGATAAGGATCTATAACATTTTGTAATTTACCAATGACATGATTTTTATATTCATCGTTAACTATTTGATTAAGTTTTGATTTAATAACATTTCTTCTTTTAAGAACTTTTTTATATGCATTTTTGTCTGGATTCATTATTTCTCCTAAAGTGCTAGATAATTTTGGCATAATCATTCTATCTACTTTTCTATTAACCATCTATATATAATATACTTATAGAAAAAAATCTCTAAAAAAACACATCTAAAGAACATTTAAAAAATAGGTAATATTATCTATATCTTTTGAATAAGATTTTAAAGTTATTTTTTCTAAATTGTTATCAACTGTTAAAATTTTAATGCCTTCTTGAGACATTCTATTTAACCATTCTTCGTGTAATTTGTATAGTTTTTCTAAATAATCTAAACCAACTCTGTTTTCTTCAGTTCTGTTTCTTTTTTGAAGTCTTTGAAAACATATTTTAGGATCGGTTTTAACATAAATAAAAGCATCAATTGGTTTTTTTCCATGTATTTTAATAACATGATCAATTAAGAAAAGATTGTATACTGCCCACTCGGGGTCTTTTATAACATCGTTGTCGTGATATTGTTTTGTAAAAACGTTGTTGTTAGTTAAATAACATCGTTCAAGAAAAGAAACACCATCAACTTTTTTAGCAGAATTTAACATTTTTATGTGGCTGTTTAAAGTTGCTAATTGAAAAGGAAATGAATATTTTAGAGGTTCTTGAGCAGCAAGTTCAAAAAGATTATATGAATTTCCGCTTGGGTCCATAACATTTTGCCATTCATGAATTAGTTCTGGAATTATATTAAAATTAGGATTATATTCTTTAATAATACCTAAAAACGTACTTTTTCCTGATGCAATATTACCTTCAACTGATATAATTTTTCTCATTTATATAAAATACTTATAGAAAAAATCTTTAATTTAAGTTAAAGTTAATATCTTCTTTTTTACTTTTATATCCGTTAAGTATAAATTCCTTCATATATGTTTCAAAGGGCATTAAATAGTTTTTTTCTTTCTGCATTTCTCATAGTATTGTAAAAATATCTTGAATAACTTTTTTCTCTTCTTCTTCTCCATGATCATTGGGGTTACGAACAGCTAAAGCTGCAATCCGTGCTTTTGTTATTAGTTGTTTTATTTTGTGATGATGTGCTTTTAAAATAAATTTCTTGTCGCCAACTTTTAGTCTATTAATAAATATAGTAATTATTGATGGAACAGCACCAGCAACTGCTACAAATATAGGAATAGCTGGAACAAGTGCTAATGCAGCTGAACAACCAAAGATACCTGCTGTAATCTGTAATCCTCTATTTACTCTTCCACAAAATTTATAACTTTTTTTGTAAGCAACAGCTAGTTTAGTTAGGTGAATAATTAATTGATCTATTGTTTCTATTCCATTATTAGAAATTAGATTTTTATGACTCCTTTATATAATATATTTTTTTAATTTCTTCCAGTTCGCTAAATGGTACCCAACTATTAAATTTTTCATTGTAACCTTTCCATTTTACTAAAGCTTGTTTTTTCTTATAGTCTCGTCTGATAACTTTTTCTATTCTAAAAACTTCTTGTGTAGTAGGTAAAAGTTCTTGTTCATAAAATGAACCCTGAATTATTTCATCATTTAAATCTTTTATAGTGTATGTTCTGGGATTTGTATTATTAATTCCATGAATTATAAATATCTCCTCTGTCCAGTTTGGTGTATATCCTTTTCAAATGTCTTTTCAGTTTGCTTAAGCGAACCCCGATCACCAATTTAAATTTTGCTTTACTCTTTGGTATCTTTAAATTATCATATAAGTTAAAGTAAACAGTACCTTTATTTAAGTTTTTACTGGCTTTGGTTGGGTTTTCATTTTTAACTAGAGTGTTTTGTTTTGTTTATATTTATCAGCCATATCCTGCAAATTATCTAAATAAGTATAAGTATTATTTGCAGTAAAATATTTCGCATTATTCTTTTTAAACTTCTATTAAATCTTTCGATTACTACGGCCTTTCCTCATTAAATGTATGATACATGTTAATTTTATTTTTATTCTAAAATGATTCAAACTTTTTATTATAAATTCTTTTCCTTCATCTACCCATAAATTTTGTGAATCCTTGCAGTCTTCGGGGACTTTCGTCCCTGAATTCTATCTTTTAAAATTATTTTTTCAAATGCTTCAGTAACAGATTCTCCGGTTTTATTCTTTAATGGAATAACCCAAGCATATTTACTGAATATATCAATAACGGTTAACAAGTACTTTACTCCTTTATTATATTTTGAAAAAGCTTGCATATCAACTAAATCGGCAGACCAAGTATCATCAATATCATTGACAATTACTCGTCGTTTTGTAAATTTTCTTTTAATTGGCTTATGTAATTCTTCTGCTAATTCATCATTCCAGCGGTAGCTTGGTACAGTTTTTTCGGGGGTGTACTCTTCCCACCCTTTTCCCGTTTTTTGATTTTCGTTTTTGTCCAAAACCAAGTTTATATTTTGTTTTAATTATAGGTTTTACAACTAAATGTTGTGTAATCTTTTCTCCAAATGTTTTTGATTTAGTGTTATTTAAGTTGGAAAGCATTTGTTTGTCACATATACCCTTTTTTACACCGCTGTCATAGCAAAAGTCGTGGGTCTTACATACTGCGTCCAGTTCGTTGACAGGAGGTCCATTATCTAAAGGATTTCCTGGTCCACAATAGTTATATCCTGGAAGTGTTAACCCTTTTTTAGGTAATAGAGGTAACACTGCTTTATGGATGTCTAAATTACCTGCTGTCATAGTACTTTTAACAAACTTTGATTTCATTCTTCCACAAGACGAACAAGTAGCCATTATCATTTTTCTCCAGTTTTTTGTTGTAACATAATGAGGATTTATATTATCAGTAAATCTTCTTTCTTTCAAACAATATATTTTATTTTGTAAACTCATCTATATTATATGTATTTTAATTTAAATCACACAATATCAAGACAAAACAAGTATACTCTGTGGATATTATTGTTTATTTTTCATTAAAATGTTACAAGATAAAGTACCGTTGTATGATTTATTGTATAGAATACTAAAAGTTAACAATCAATGAGTAAATGAACAAACAATTATAAATTATTTTAAACTATTTTAAGTGTGGAGTTTAAATATAGAATCTCTTAAATTTTCCTTCTGGATTTTATTTTTAAATATATGTTTTCTTCATTTGGTTAAACAAAAACTTTTAATAAATAATTTATTAAAATCTTTTGTTTTTTTATTTGGCCAACTTTGGATTTTTTAGAAGCGGGTGGTTAATTAAAATTGAAAAAAGTGTCCCAGAAGCGCCATTTCTTATACTACTGTCTTTCCTAGACCAATTTATGTGAGAAAAGTTCATAATTTGTTTCCCTGGAGTCGAACGTTAATTGTATAAGCTTTTTTTCTTTTTTTTGCATTTGTCTCGGTGAATGGTATTTCTATCGCAATACAATGTTAAAATACTGTTTAAAGTTGCATTAATAAGTGCCAAACTTATCAAACACAAACATTTAACTCGTTATTACTTGATTGGCGGGTATTGTTTTTCAACTTAGTAGCAAGCACAAAGAAATTCGAAGCCTGTATAGAAATGACAAGGCTGATTGTCTCTAAGAACCTCGAAATTATATCTGAAAACTTGAGGAATAGACTGCCTTGGACACATGAAGTAATTATGACAATCTGGTTCTATTTTGTTTTATCTCATTTTCTGTTCCAGAATGAAAGATTTTTTTTAGTCATTTCATCGAGCAAATTCCAGGATCAAGCTTAGGTTTTAGATATATTTAAGAAAAACGTGTTTCATAACTCGAAGGGAATATTATTTTTTTTTTTTTGGCCTGGTTTAACGAAGCACCGACACATGATAGGTATACATCATATATATATCTTTTTCACCACATCGGACATTTAGGCATTTCCGGCCTTTAAAATGACAAGATGATGCTGACAAACTCAAATTATCGATGTTCATCCAGTACATCATGAGACGATAATTACAGAGAGAAATATCCTGATCTTTCGAGGGATTCATCAACGTTTTGCTTAAAGGTAATTATACCGTTGCCGATGAGAAATGTTTTATGTATCTTTAATTACGGTGTCGACCATGATGAACGCTACTTGTATTAATAATGCTATTGACTTTGCCTGAATGACCTCTAATTCTGTGCCTATGATGTTTGAATGCATACAAATATGTGTGTTCGAAGAATCGTACCACATGACATTTTGTTGTACAAAACTTAGACCTTAACGTAATGATTGTCATTTAAGGAGGCTAGATATACAAAGTCACCACTGCCACGGATTAAACACCTTACTTGCATCCATACAATTACAATGCTGTTTAGAAAAAAAAAACTAAAGCGTGTGACAAACCTACGATGTTCTAACATACCATAAAACGCTTTACTAAAAAAATGAAAAAAACAAACAAACGTGCTTTTAAAAATGTTACGCACATAAGTGAGCGCACGCCTTGGTGATTACTTACTTAGCCAAAAACTCTCGTGCGACTTTCCCAAAGGAAACAACGGAATCCTGTTTATCTAATGTGTATTCTCCGCCCTTTCTTATAAATTGTCGCGAGACAATAAACGACATTAGGCTTGACAATATTAGGACGCACGACATTATATAAATAAATAAACAATGAACGTATTTTCAAAAATATCGGCAAAGTTATTCAGTCAATCTCTTTTAACATAGTTTTAAGAATTTACATGTATAAATATACTACCGTGTAGAAACAAAATGTGATTGGAATTTTAACTAAATACACTGATTTATGCACATATTGCAATTAAAATTCAAACATGTTAAGACATTAAACCCATTGTATTTGCCTTATATTTGTCACTGTCAATTTGTAAATAGATACTTGTTATTTCTCATTCTCTTCATACAAAGCATGTATTATTACCATCATGGAAACACAAAAGAATACAGTTATTTTGTGGTGCCACTTTAAGTCTAGGAGGGCCCGACCATGTGCTGCGAACTAATGTCTATGAGATTTTAAGAAAATATACCTTTGTTATTAATTACCCTTACCCCACTGAGCCTGCCTGTATAGGCCTTCTTTTCTTATAATCCCGCTGTGAAATAGCGGGGTTTGTGCGTTCGTGTAGTTACATATCGGTTCTTGTCCTTGGTTAACTTGCCCATGCATAGTCAGATTTTCAAGTTTGGTACAAATGATCAGCATGGGAAGAAGGTGTGTTTCGATCATGATCCGTGTTACTTGATCCAAGATCAAGATCAGAGCTCCCAATTGACTTATTGAATATAAAAGTTGAACAGCGACTGCATGTGGTGTGCATCTTCCCCTTTAAGCATACACATTCGTTTATTCATGCATTTAGTAAAAATGAAATCATATAAACCAAACCCGATATGGGAAATTTATAAGTGACATGTACATGTAGTACTATGCTACTATGAATAGATCAGTCATGATAACGGTATTCTTACCAAGTTTTTTTGCCAGATAATAAACCGGTACTAAGATATTAACCTGACTCGAAATAACCTTCTGATTAACAAGAGGGTCGTTATGGCCCACTATCGCTCACATGAGTAATATTACACTATGCATGTTAGTAAATCTGCGATTTTTTCGATCTTAGGGGCCAGGACTCCAAAACAAATAGCGTGATATGGCTACTTTTCGAGGGAAAAAAACGCAATATCTTAATGATATGTACCTTCAATGCAAGTTTGGTCAAAATCAAATAATAAATGTTACCTCTGTCATGCTCTCAATGCTAAACAATCAGCAATTTTTGTAATTCTAAGGACCATTACTGCAGGACAAATGGTGCTATATAGCTGATTTTTGCAAGGAACCAAGATGATAAAGATAAATAACTTCGATAAAAGTTTGGTCAAAATGAAATTATAAATATGGTCTCTATTGTGTTCACAAGACTAGAATAAGCAAACAAATTTTGCCATTTCAGACATAACTCCGAGACAAATGGCGCGATATGGCTATTTTAAAAGGAAGTGAGATTCTATATAAATATAAGTTTAATAAAATATCAAATAATAAATGTAGTCTCCATTGTAATGACAAAGATAAAATTAGCATTTTTTGCCAAGACAATACGGTTGTTCATTTTTTTAAAGGAATAGATATCTTTATAGATATATAAGTTGTATGCAAACATATTCAAAATAAAGCAAAATGTAGTCTCTATCGCATTTACAAGGCTAAAATCTGTAAGTATTGCCATCTGAGAGACGAATTAGGTGATATGGCTGGTTAACGAAAGGAACGAAGAAATAATAGATATATATATAAGGTCTGTGCAAGTTGTGTCAAAGTCAAATAATAAATGTTGTCTCTATCGTATTCACAAGAAAAATGTGAACGGACGGACGGACGACGTACGGCGTACAAAGGGTGATCACAACAGCTTAATTTGTCACTTCGTACAAATGGGTAAAAACATGTTACAAATGTGTTTTAGATGTAAAATGCACTTTTTTCTTCATTTTTCCGATCGAAAATGTCATGTGACTAATGTGATCAGATATCACATCAAAAATCGGCATCGATCACATTCGTCTCAAAAATTGTAACAAATGTGCTTGATTTCTCTTATCTGTTACGAATGTGGTCCTACAACGCAAGATGCGCGAAGCGATGCAAGGCAGTACGACCTAATCATGACGGACGGCACATGACATCAGCTAAATTTAATTCCAAAGGAAACCGTGACATAAATATTAAGATACTTTTCTTTAAATTTCGAATAAGTTAATGACGTCGAAACTGCTTCATAGTTATGAGTCTGATATATTCGGGAGGTTCATTCTTTTTAATCTTCGTGAAAGCTAAATATGTGTTGACATTAACAGCTGCCAATTTCAATTTAAACTGAGCTGCGGTGGCCTAATGGACAAGGACAAATATTTGAGTTCGTTTATTGCTGTTACTTAACATGATTATCAGAGTGACCAGTAAATAAGCCGACAGCTAGTTAAAACGGATGGTTAAATAATCAAGAAAAAAATAGTGAATGAAATATGAAAATAATGAACATGAACATAAAGATATTTTCTGTACTTCCATTGAAAGCGATCGTTCAACGTACTTTTTCTTTCGCATAAGAATTCCTACTATACCTGCACATATAAACATTTTACCTTTCTTTTCTTTTAATTTACTGGTAAAGGATTGCTTGTGTTTTGACGACTTCTTGATTAAAAGAGTTTTCCTACTTGTTTTTCTACTTGTCATCATGTTGAAGCTTAGTACCTAAGCGTATTTTACATAGTTGTCATCGTATTAAAGTAATTTTACTTTCCCAAAGAGCAGTCCGTTTTGTGTTGTACTCTCATTAGAATGCGTCTTCATAAAGGATATTTGTTTGATTGGAATATCTTTCACGAGTGAAAAGCAAATAATTTCAAGAGTGACATAGCCACGAGTTATAATGCAAGATACGATTTTTATAAGTGAAAGATATTTTGATATTACATTTAATCGAAACACATTTTGATTTTTTATTCTATTTTATTCATCCAATCGTAAACGTTTATTTGCAACACGTGACAGTACAATATATTACAGTATTGGAAGCACGGGCTTAAAAATAAACCTTCATTTTTTTCCGTATTTGGATCGTTCAACCGTCTAACGTAACAACCGCCTGAAAATGTTCGGAATGTAAATCGGGTGAAGCAGGCGCTCTTTTACAGAGTTTTATAAGGCGTTTTGAAATCAGAAAAGAAAACAATATTCAGTGATTCGTTTTTAATTTAAACAAAAATACAATAGACATATTTAAAAAAGATATTTAACATTATATTGTTCATTTAGGTAATAGTATTTCTCATTTCGTGACTTGTCGCTAAATATATCATTGTTTGGAGTTCAGATGCAAAGGAAATAAAACATGAGGGCGTAGCCCGATTGATATAATAATACGCATTTGAAAGATGTCATATTTTGACAAAATTTATGAATTTTATATTTTCTCATAGTGCTATATTTAAATGACAATGTTACTTTTTTCAAAGATATCTTTTGAACGGTTTTTAATCACTCCACTCGAAAGCAATAATTTCGTGGAAAGCTTTTAGCACATTTTATTTTTTACCCAAAACTGAGCATTCTTACGGTGAATAGTCGGGGTATATAGGTTTTTATTTTGTATTATCATATATAATGTGGTACTTTTCGGAAATGATTGTTGTGTCATTAAAATGAATAGATCAGGCAGTTGTGCATTTACAACATCAGTAAATTAATTTTTAAAAATCACTTACCATGTTTAAAGCATAAGGTGCAGGTTTGCAACTTTTTGTTAAAATGTTGAAAACAAATTTCAACAAGGCCATCAGAACATTTCGGGTCGGTCCACAAATTTAGGATAGGTCGGGATACCGGAAACAAAGGCCTAATTTTACATCGAGTGAAAGTCAGTGTTTGCTATAATTTAAGCATGTGTTCAAAGATGCACTTTGATTTTAAAAATCCCGCTCGTTACGCATGCTTCACCTTAAAGAGAGATATCCATCGGGTACGGTACGGTACATATGGCAGCGTACTGTCCCCCTACACTTTCTCCAAATCGACTTTAATTTCTAATGCGCCGATACAAAGCAGTCCGCATATCTTACAATATGCCCTCGAAAATTACAGCCAGATTTAGCCATTTTTTCAGCCATTATGCTATACTACATGCATTTTAACTGCTAATTAAAATATGCTTTTGCATGTGGTTTTAGTGCCATTTCCGTTCAGTTTGACAGAAAAATCAATACTCTTGTACAGATAATGCACGGGGTAATGGGTAATGGTGAAATACTGGATTATTGGCACTATCGATAAGAAAATTTCCAAGAAACTTGCACCGGATAAAATGCCTTAATAAGACATGGACATTCATGAACATGAAACTTCTTTTACCCTTTTTGCTGAAGATTTCCTTGTGCGTGAAGTAAACAATGCTGATATTTTAACTCCTACAGAGTATTAGTTATACGAATATTCTTATTTGCTAGTAGTACGAAGGGTTCCATAAAACATTTTTGCACATGCAGAGGATCCTGGAAATGACGTTACAAAATGACCAGATAACTAGATACTTAACGTTTTAAAAATAAATAAATTTTAATTATTGAGTTACAAGGACTTGTAGATAAGCTGGTTTTAATAAAAATGCAAAATATATCACTAAATGGAATTTTTAAAGATGCATCTATAACATAACTGTTGCTGAAACTTTAAAAGGAGGTTGCATACTTTAACAAAGATTTGCGCAAGGAAAAAGGAACTATGGAGTCCATTCAGTTGCGAATAAGACGTGTGTAAACATGTAGTGAGATTCCTCTTTAGCGCGTGTGTTTACATGCCGTCAACAAAATCTGGAAATTAAATCCCTCGGAATCAACGAGAACAAGGCAAAAAGTGAAAATTGCAGACTCGGTTTGATTGAGTCTGTTCGTGACCAGTAATGGATAATGCAACACCGCCCATGCCCCATAGCACCGGCTTGACAGTATTCAATCTTCTAATCTAAATGAGTTGAATGAATGATCCCAAAGAATCAGAAATTATAACAAAACTGAGATGAAGTTAGGGCGACTATTTTACGACCGCCACACAGCACTTTACACCCGCGTTTGTAATGTAAAAAAATCTGGAAATTAAATCACTTGCACCCCTTTTCTTAGAAGCGTGTATGTGGTGGATATCACGAGATATATGAAATAAATTCAATTAAAATACAGTCCACAAAAGCAAACAGTTCAAACATCAAATCTACATGCCAACTCTAGGCTTATCAGTGAAATGAGCAGCCTCATCTTTATGTTACATTTGCTAGTAGAACAAAAAAGGCTGCATGCTTCGATAAAACATTTTGCCAGTGCAGCAAGGTCAGGCCCGTAGGAAGCATTTATAGGGTAGTTTTTGTGTCGGGTTTAGCGCCGTTTTTCAACCGTATTTCAGTTGTTTAATGACGAGAGTTATAGGCTAGAAGGACACCGAAACATGACGACCCAATCTGGCCACATAGCTAGACATTTGACGTTCTAGAGCTATGAAATAAATTTAATTCAATTATTGAGTTACAGGGTGCGTGGTAATTCTATGAACATGCAGATAAGCTGGTTCGAATGTAAATGCAAAATCTAAATGGTATATATAGTATATTTGTGCAGAGAGATAATGTACTGTGTAGTCACTTTAATTGTGAATAAGACGTGTGAAAACATGTAGTCATATTCCTTTACAACGTGTGTGTTAACATGTAGTAACTTACAATCCTTTTCATAGAAAAATATAAATAAATTTAAATTCATTCTTTAGAGCTATAAAATAAATTAGCTTTATTTATTAAATTAATCGATGCGTAGTACTTTCATGCACCTGCATTTAAGCTGTATTCAATGTAAACGCAAAA
Source organism: Mercenaria mercenaria (assembly GCF_021730395.1). NCBI lineage: Eukaryota > Metazoa > Mollusca > Bivalvia > Venerida > Veneridae > Mercenaria > Mercenaria mercenaria. Next base: position 20,062 of record NW_026462483.1, read on the forward strand.
ACTTATCACTAAATGGCATGTTCAAAAGTTTTATCTTTTATCTATATTTTACAACTTCTTCCAACAAGACATTAAAATGAAATAGCATAGACTAAAATTGATTTCTCCGATAAGAAAATGAACTTTATAGTCACTTAAAATGTGAATAAGACGTGAGTACACAGGTAGTGAGATTCCTTTAAAACGTGTGCGTTAACATGTGATAACATGTGTGACTTGCAATCCTTTTCATACGAACGAGTACGTAGCGGATTCCACGGAAAATGTGAATACATTCAAACATGTATTATCAAAAGAAAATTAAAGACACGGTCCACAAAAGCAAACAGTTTAACATACAGTTTTCAAATATCAAAACTACATAAGATAAGATAAGATAAGATAAGATAATTTTTGAGCTAATCGGACCATAGTACTTCTAGGCACGTATATATAAGCTGATTTCAATGTAAATGCAGACACTTCTCCCTTAATGGTATGTTCAAAACTTTTATCTATCACCTATTGTTTTACTCTTTCTAACGAGACATTGAAATGAGATTGCATACAATAACATTGAATTGTGTAATGAGAAAATATACTATGTAGTCACTTTAAAATATACTAAGTAGTCAACATTTAAAAACGGGATTTAATTAGTTAAAAGAATAAACTCATTTTTGTGTTACTTTTATCAGTAGAAGAAAGAAGGCTGAATATTACGCTAACCGATTTTTCTAGTGCAGCCAATTCATACCCAAATGAAACATGTATAGACTAGAGGGACCCCGGTTGGACGCTACGTTACAAAATTACCCGATAACTAGACACTAGACGCGAGACGCGACGGTAAAAATGACCAGATAACAAGACACTTGATGTTATAGAGCTATAAAATATGTTTACTTCAATTATTGAGTTAATCGGTGCGTAGTACTTCTTTCCACATGCATATAAGCTGGTTTCAATGTAAATGCAAAAACTTCTCACTGAATGGTATGTTCAAATATTTTATCTTTTGCCTATATTTTACCACTCTTTCTAACGAGACTTTGAACTGAGATTGCATATACTCACATTGATTTTGCAATGATAAAATGTACTATGTAGTCACTTTAATAGTGAATAAGCCGTGTGTAAACATGTAGTGACTTACAAACCTTTTCAATGGAAAGTTTATGGATTAGTGGATTTCATAGGAAAGTTAGTGGATTTCATAGGAAACATGAAAAAAAATCAAATTCGTGTAATCAAATGAAAAATAAAGGCACAGTCCACAAAAGAAAACAGTTTAACACAAAGTTTTCAAAAATCAAACATGCATATCAAAAGGAGGTTTATTTGATGAAATGAATAGTCTCATTTTCATGTTACATTTGTCTGTAGAAGAAAGAAGGCTTAATATTACGCTAATATATTTTCCAGTGCAGCCAATTCATACCCAAATGAAACATGTATAGACTAGAGGGACACCGGGATGCGACGGTACGAAATGACAAGATAACTAGACGCTTGATATTTTAGAGCTATAAAATAACTTAACTTTATTTTTGAGTTATTCGGTGCGTAGCACTTTTATGCACCTGCATATAAGCTGTATTCAATTTAAATTCAAAAACTTATCACTAAATGGTATGTTCAAAAGTTTATCTAGTACCTATATTTTACCGCTCTTTGTAACGAGACTTTGATTAAAATGAAATTGCATAGAATAACATTGATTTGTCGCATGAGAAAATGAACTATGTAGTTACTTTAATTGTGAATAAGACATGTGTGCACATGTAATGAGATTCCTTTAAATCGTGTGTGTTAACATATGATAACATGTGTGACTTGCAATCCTTTCCATACAAACGAGTACGTAGTCAATGAAACGGAAAATATAAATAAAGTCTAACTCGTGTTATCGAAAAAAAAAAATAAAGACACGATTCACAAAAACAAACAGTTTAACATAAAGTTTTCAAATACCAAACTTACATATACATTTAGTTTAACAATTGCCGTACTAGAAACATATTTGATATTGTTCTTTACTAGATATTTTTTTTGCCATTTGTGTAGTAATTGCTACCCTTTCTAGAAAATTACAATTCATCCTTAAACTGTTTGTACTTCTGCTTTCGTCTCTTAAATTAATGTTCTCTTTTTCAACACCTGTTCTATTTCTGCAGTAGTAACTTTTAGGCATATTTACAGTTGTAACTTTTTCATTTTTATAGCTGTAAGTTTTTCTTGCATTTGTATCTCATTTGCATAATTCGACCTGATTTACTGTCGTTTAACAGCTGTTAATTGAAATCTACATCTGTAAAATCAATGTTGGATTATAAAATCTACAGGCGTAAAATTGAAATAATTATGACTGTAATTAGAACAAAATACCGATCTTTTACAGCTGTAAAATTTCGTACATGTAAAATAAATTAACTTCACTTATTGAGTTAATCGGTGGGTAGTAATTTCATGCACCTGCATATTAGATGGTTACAGTGTAAATGCAATGACTTATTATTAAATGGTATGTTAAAGTTACATCCAATACCTATTTTAACTCCTTTTTTCTAATGATACTTTAAACTGAGGTTGAATACAATAAAACCGACTTATGCAATGTAAAAATGTACTATGTAGTAACTGTAATTGTGAATAAAATGTGTGTACACATTGATTGAGATTCCTTTAAAACGTCTGTTTTTACATGTAGTGTATCTATTGCATTTCACTGGAATTATAAATAAACTCAAAAAGGACACAGTTCACAAAAGCAAACAGTTCAACATACAGTTTACAAATATCAAATTTACATATTAATACAAGGCTCTATCACTGAAATTAATAGTCTCAATTTTATGTTACATTTGCCTGTAAAACGAAAAAGGCTGAAGATAACATATTTTGCCAGTGCAGACAGGTAAAGCCCGTATGAAGCAGCCATAAACTAGAGAGACATCGGGATATGGTGGTTCAAAACGTCAAGATAATGTTTAAACTATTAGATATATATTTACTTTACTTGTTAATTTTCAAGGTAAATTTTTTTTTGACCTACGGACGAGCTGTTTTCAGTTAAATGCAAAGTTCATCACTAAATGGTATCTTTCAAGGTTTCGTCTATCACCTATTTGCTGCAGTTTTTTTTTTATGAGATTACCTATTTGCTACAATTTTTTTTATGAGACTTTAAAATGAGGGTATATAAAGTAAAATTGATTTGAAACTGAAACTGAATGATTTGATTAAACGCCTATTTTATACAATGATACTCAATGGCGTTGTACATTTTAATTATTATTATTATTATTATTATTATTATAACACTATTAATAATAACAGTAGTTATAATAGCATCCTTTTATAACAATCAATCACGACCGCCCCCTTCCGCTTAAGGTCATTTCATCCCTACTGCCAATACCAGTGCTTTAGCTTTACATGGTACGTCCAGACTAGTTGCATATAGAGGTTAAAACATCATGTTTAATGGTGCAAACATATAGTTTTTGAGAATGAAATTTAACAAACCTTGTTGAAACAAATGTAGGAAGAAATCTTTTATCTGCTCTATGCAAACAAAACCGTAGACTGATATGGATTTTCGAATTACATCAAAAAATGTTCCAGCATAGATGAGATACAGCCAAGGACCAAGGCAACTGCCCTGGCGCACACTGCATTCAAGATGGAGGTCTGGTTGAGGTCTGATGAATAAATTGTTTATATTAATCTTATAAGCACGAGGCCTTAATTAAGAGTCACCCATTGAAGAGCCGTATCACAGAAGCCATATTGTGTTTATATAACATCTAGAAGAATGGCGTGGTCGACAGTGTCATATGTCGCACTTAATTATTATTGTTATAGTGGTAGTGGTAGTGAATTGCCGGCGGAAAATGACGTGTAGTGGTTTGAAACAAAATGTACGTAGGTATGTGTGTGTGCGTGCCTGCGTGCGTACGTGCATGCGTGCGTGCATGCGTGTGTTCGTGTATGTGTTTTATGCGAGCGTGTGTGCGACGTTATAGGAAAACTGCATTTAAGGAAATTTGCTTTCTCTGTTAAATATACATCCATTCTCCACCTACATCCGACCCTTTAATCTATATTTTACCTCCCAACCCAATGTTTCTGTATTTGCATACATTTATAATGCACTTATTGTTGGAATTTTGAAGCAACCCGTCTACAATATTTTTCGCCCACAGCTTCTTTTTGCTGTGGGTCGACCTTGCAATACATTGCCCTCTGGCTATGTTTGGGGAGTTCTGTGCTTCCATGAAATCTACCCTTACATTTTATATTTCATAGAAACAATGTTTGGTACTTAGTTTTGAATCAATTTCATTTCGTTTAAATACTCTTACATAATTAAAATCACTTCGGATCTTCTTGCTCATTCAATTATTAAGAATTTTAAACCGTCTTAATGAATCAACATCAACTTTTCTCTCTTTTCCATTGATGTATACACTTCCAACGTGCTCATATCCAATACGAGAAGTAGGGAAATTCACTCCTCCAAATTTTAAACCGAGCACTGAATCATGTTTCATGACAGAGTGTTTTACCGCCGGCCAAACTATACGATTGAGGAAGTTGGAGTCGCTTAAATAGTTGTCGGCCAAATGATTTGCATACAGAGCCTGTTCCATATTTTGATATGTGTCATTCATTCCACCCCACAATCCAGCGTTTATGAAAAACGTCTGGTGAGGGTGATCTCGCATTGTATGCAGCTTTCTGCCAGAATATATCCATTCGTTAACTGCCACTTTCTCGCGAAAGCTTAGTCTCGAATCAATATCTCGTATGATGAAACGAGCAACTTTTCTTTCAGATGCAACAAGAAATCGCCAGGACCGCTTGTTTTTAATTGCATTTAATGACATATTGATGCACTTAATGCTACGAAGTTTACAGATCGTATCAAGAATTGATTTGGGTACGCTATTGTCGTGATATATCCATATATTCCATCCTGGGTAAATTATTGTTAGTAAATACGAATTCTCTACAGCACCGCCAATGTATCGGTGATCTGAACCGTACAATGAATATGAAATTACACAAAGTTCTTTTTCATTTTCCAAGTTGTTGTTTAAGCTTGTTTTCTTGCGCTCAGATTCATGAATAGCTCTTTTCAACAGATTAGTACTGTACGGCTCTGTATTAACCGGTAATGTAGATAGATGATCTGAGAAATACATTCTCTGTAGCCATGCAATTGAGTCGGTAATATTCAACTTTGGTGGAAGGAAGTTACCAAATAGATTAAAATGTCTTTTATGAACCATTGCTATTGCATTTGTATTGCAACAATGTTGAAGAACAACACCGATATCTGACGGACAGTGTCCTTTTAACGAATATATGGCCTGCGACGTCCAAGTATTTAGATTGAACTCTGTATCATAACCTGCCAGTGCAAAATATTCAATCTGATCACTGACTGCTTTCTTTGCGAGTGAATTAATTCCGTCTGAAAAACGTCTATTATCTAACGACATCACCAATAATTTGTTATATTGTGAGGAAATGATATCTCGAAAAGATTCTGTAAGACCGACGTATATTTTGTATATATGACCATTTTCCATTGTCCTATAGATGGATGGAATGTTCTGTTGTAACAATGTCATCAATGACAATGAGCCTCTGTTGTCTTGGTAGTTACACATTATCAAAACACCAATTCTATGAGATTTATTCAAGTGATTCGGTAAAAACATTGCAGTAGAGTTTGGAGGTATGTAAACTGTAAAATTCGGCGAAATTTGCTTTATCTCAGAATCCTTTTTGGTGTATAACATGAATCCACATACTAGAAATGTTAAAAAACACGACAGAAACAGCAGTTTTTTTAACGTTTTGCTCTTCCTCATTGCGAAAGTAAAAACATATATTTGCATTGTTAAATATGATGTCTTCGTTGGTCTAACACTTCTGAAAATAGAAACAATATAATATATAATACAGCCTAAAATATGGAATCTTTTTTTTAACGTTTACATGAATGAAAACCTGTATCTTCAAGACAAATTATTGAAAAAAAAAACACTTGAAAACAGCACAAAACGCACTGTGGTCCCTCCCTACAGAGCCATCAATGTGTATTCTCTTGAATGCTAAGCCCTTTGTGCATGACATTTCAAATCCTTTTTTTTTCTTTTGTCGGTTACTTGGAAAATATATGACCGCGTGTGTTTTGAAAGATTGTTTTTTTAGGGATTATATCAATGATTTTCAGATGCACAAGTTGGTAGATTTTTAACATCCTCATTGACTACATGTACATTTAAAAGCGGTTCAATGCTTATTTTTCTATAGAAAAAAAACACATGTAAGATTATTATTTTGAAGTTGAAATTTATTTACCTATACCTTAATTGGCATGAGAAATGAATCTGAATGCTCTAAACATTGAGCCTATTGTTTTAGAAGTCTTGTTGATTTGCATGCTACGGTAATGTATTGTTAAACATGTTGACCGTTTTAATCAGCAATATCATGGAAAATGATAAAATAAGACGTTCAATAAATTTAAAGCTATCACCCATGGAAATTCATTCAGTTTTCGTTTCTTGTTATTACTGTTTTCTAAAACAGAGACAATACACGTTTGCTTTGTTACAACTGATAGAATCTACACTGATTGATGATTTTTGATGAAGTATTTACAGTGGAACCTCCCTAATCTGAACCCCTCTATTCCGAAAACCTCTCTATACCGGACATATTATTTGGTCCCATTTTTTTCTTATTCATTTTCTATTGTAAGAATACCCTTGTAATCCGAAACCTTTCTACTCCGAAAACCGAACAAAATTATGAGATTTTTATATCTATACCCTTCTAATCTGAACCTTAGTCAATGTTACTGATGTAAATCTTGCGTACTTTTGACATTTTTGAGTCTGTTTACAATTTTAACTGTTACTCTTTATGAAGAAGTCAACAACAAATGCTTCAACACTGGTAATCAGAAGTCTTGTCAGATTATTGCAATAAGCACAGGTATGAAAGAATCAAGTATGTTTGAACATTAATTTGTAAGAATAGACATGCGTGAAATAGGTACATGTAGTGCCAATGTAATAGAGCCTTATTAATCTGCACCTTCCTCACTCAATTTTGTGCAATTTGTTCTTTTAAAGCAGCTGATCCTTACAATAATCGGACAAGTAACATATTTTCCTTTTAGCTACCTGCTGGGAATATAGGAGTGGTGAAAAAATGTTTATAAGTGATGTTGAGAAGTTGAATTAACATGGAATTTACATTACACTAAAGCAATCTACATGTTGCTTATAATTTAATTATTTCTAATTAGTCTGTACACAAAAAGATGAATAACAAATGTATAACAAATAACTTAATGTTTCGTTCCAAAATAGAAACCTTTCTAATTCGAAAACCCCTCTTATCCGAACTTTTTTTCTGGTCCGAGCATGTTCGGATTAGACTGGTTCCACTGTATATATATACATAGGCAGATATATGCTTGAGGTTGCGATTCAATCCTTTAAAGTGGGCAGATACTATAGAAATGGAACCGTATATCTGGCAGACTAACGGTACTGAAATTCAAAAGGATGTGCCCACATTTACGAAGCCTTTGACTCTCTCTCTCTACAAAGCTGAATGTTATTTAGTGGTCTGATGACAGTAACGATAAATTTTTTCGAACAATGAGACCACGATAAATATTCATTAATGCATGCGGTTTATTTGTTGGTGGGATATTGATTCCAAATTTCCATATCGAGGGATGAAAGTAATTCATTTTCTTTTTTCTTTTTTGCTATATGTACTTAGAATATATTTTTTGCTGTGACGCTTCTACATATTCGGTATTTTCATCCGATTAGTTTAGCTTATATTACTTTGTTTTAGCTTGATTGTAATGAAAGCCTCAAGCTTATAAGAAACTCTCTAGAGTCAGCTTCTTGAATATATTAGTCACAGCTAGCCTGCAGGACATAAAGTGTCTGAAAAAGATTTCAGTAATGTCAAATTTCAAGAGTTAAGCTAAAAAAATATTATTTCATTTAAAATGTCATTTCCATTTTGCTGTTGATCTTCAGTATACATGAGTTTTAATTCTACTTCAAAATAATCATTTATCTAATCAAAATCAGACTTCTTTCTTTAATTGTTGAATGATACCCGCTTTGCTGCATACCACTATGATTTAAACAGATATGATATAAATAAAGCATTTAATGAAATATGTGATCGACCTCGGCCAACTACAAGACAACTTTTAATTTGTTTATTCGCATCTAAAAATCATGGTTAGCTTGACAATATAATTATGTTAATTTCTTAATCAGTAAATTACCATCGCTTTTAATAAACCGGATAGGTATTTTATAGAAAGTAACTGCAGCCGAATTTGCATTTGTTTTCATTCCGCTTCCAATGGCTTTTTTCTAACACATCCTACATAAGAAGAAAATGCGTTTGCCAATTGCTGCTTAATTGCCAAACATCCATAAGCCTTCAAAACCTTTAAATTTACCAGTGTGCATTTCTCTCTCAGACCGAGCAACATGCCCCTTCTTCAACGATCAACATAGAAAAGTGTTCATATTTTCACTGAAATTTACCTAATGTTATCCTAAATGTTTACAAATTAATTGAAGTTCCTGATCTTAATTGTTTTATATTTGTTGAAAAAAACTTTTTTCAACTCCATTCAGATTTATCATTCTACAACACACATCTGTAATGTTCATTTCAACTGAGTTCATTATTTTCCTATTTATTTCAGATTATGCAACATGGTTGCTTAACGCTGAAATTGATATGTCATTGTTTGAACTGCAGTTTTTAAAGCAAACTAAGATCCTTAGCTAATGTAAATTTTGTTAAGAGAATCAGCAATATTAAGCACCACAGTCCCCGATTCATTCTATGATATTTCCATCGAAACCAGGCAATGTATTAAATGTATTAAAATAAGTCTAACCGTAAACCATTATCTGTAGAAGACATTAAGATCTAAAATTGCGTTAATCAAATTTCAAACTAAATCTTATATAACAATAAAGTATATTTTGTTTCTTTATTTTTTTTAAATATTCAAGTACAGCAAACTGTTGCACAATATAAAGCAGAGCTAGAAGTGTCAGCTTCACAAAACATTGGTCAACACAGCACATAATTTAGTGAGCGTACTTAATACTTCAATGATCGTCTGAAACTGAAATACATGATATATAATGATAACGTTCTCCAGAATGAAAAGTAAGACAACTTGCAACAATTTGCAAATGCATAACTAAAGGAAACTTCTGTATCCGATACATAAAATCAGGAAAAAGGAAATAACTATTACTTAGCAACTTGAAAGACAGTCAAGAATGGAGATGCAAATAACAGGGATAGTGAATCAGTTGCCAATAGTTAATATGCAAAGCGTTGATATGCTTTTTCGAAAAAAAATGAATCAAAAATAATAAAATATACTATGATATAGCATAAACGAAGAGAATTTATCATAAGAAAATGTTACATTTAACCCTAAATATATATGTGACCGTGACTGAGAAAACGGGTCCAGATGAGGAAATTTGACATTTTCAGGTTTTTGCATATTTAGAAAGTTTACTCATTCAGAAATAAATCCTGAAAATTTCAGATGAAAATCTTCAAAATTGTCAGTTTTATGACAGATTTTGTAACATAGATATTAAAAATAAGAACAGAACATTTCAGTTATTCTTTCTTTCTAGTTTATTTCTCACTTACTGGTAATGGCTAACAATTCTGAAATAAATTTATCTTCTGTAACAATTGTATGATATATATTAGACCCCTTCTTATTACACAAAATGATAATAAACTAAAATCTACAACAATTTCTATAAAAATATTTCTCAAATTGTGTTACCATGGCAACAAATATATTAAATTCCCTTTCTATGATAAAACTTTAAAAAAGACTTGTTCACTTAAAGTAAGGACTTTAAAAAGTAAAATATTAGAAGGCCTATGTATTTATAAAAATATTCTGAAAATTTCACATGAAATATATTAAGAATGTTTGGTTTGATGACAAGTTTTTGTAGCATGGGTAATAACCATAAGAATAAGTTAGATTTGTCATTGTGTCTTTATAACTTGTCTTTTAGATACTGGTAATAAATGACTATTTTGGGAAAAATGAACCTTCTTTTACTATGAAATTTTATTCTTGTGATGCTTACTTAAAACACAAAAACAGCTAATTAAAATCTTTCATATTTTATATGAAAACATTATTCAAATTGTGTTACCATGGCAACATATGCATTAAATTCCTTTTTCTACAATAGAACTTAAAAATAAAAGCTTGATTTGAAATAATGTTTCTTATAAGTTGAATATTCCGAAGTATATGTATTCGTAAGTAAAATTTGAAAATTTTATGTGAAAAGATATAAATGTTTGGTTTTATGACAGATTTCGTAACACGGGTAATAACCACAAGAATAAACTATTTCAGTCCTTGTTTCTTCAGTTTGTGTTTTCACTTATTGGTAATCACTGGCTATTTTTAAATAGATGAATCTTCTTACAAAGAATATTTAGATATTCACTTAAAGTGCAAACATCTAGCTGGCTAAAGTCCTTCACATTTTCTATAAAAACATTATTAAATTATGTTACCATGGCAACATATGCATTCGATTCTATTTTCTATAATAATACTTTAAAAAAGAGCTAAATTTGGAAAAGTGTTTCAGATAACTTGAATATTATCAAGTGGTGTGTATTAAAAAATATTATCTCAAAATTCCATGTTAAAAAAATTAAAATGTTTTGTTTTATGACAGCGTTTGTAACATGAGTAATAACTATAAGAATAAGACATTTCTGTCATTGTTTCTTCATAACTTGCCTTTTACCTGTTGGTAATAAATGACTATTTTGAAATAAATGAAACATATATTACTACTGATTTTTTTTTATTGTTTATGCTTATTTTAAAGTAGAATACTAGAAAGTAGAGCTAATTAAAAAATTTCCATATTTTCTAAGAAAATCGTGTTACCATGGCGACATATGTTTTAAATTCCCTTTTCCTACAATAATACCTAAAAACAAGAGCTTATTTTAAAAAAGTATTCTAATAAGTTAAATATTTTAAAGTATAAGTATTCAGGAAAGAAATCTGAAATTTCACATAAAAACTTTAAAATAACAAAACAAAAAAAGTAACAAAAGTAGTTATCGTAAGAATAAACATTTCAGTCATCCCTTTCCTCATAATCTGTTTTTTTCACTGTCTAGTTATAACTGACAATACTGAAGAAAGTGAACATTCTTTTACCATTACATTATATACTGTAGATCCCTTATTGAAATACAAATCCATAATTTCAATGAAATATAATTTGAATTATGTTACCAATGGCAACATACATACTAAATTCCTTTTTTCTAAAAATACTTTAATAATTAACACAATAGCTTAACTTTTGATGAAGGTTACACTGCTACAAGCTCTGGTGAAAAGTAAATATTTATTTCCAGCCAATACTTTAATGTAGGTAACTGAAACTACAACCTTTACTTGATGTTTAACCTTAACAGCTAAACACATCTATATGAACAGCAAAACAGGCTAAAGTGTTGTGTATTAAAACGTTTGAATTCTACAACAATTTCTATCTTTTATAATTCACTTCCTTTTTTCAGTTCTCAGAAAAATCCTCGTCAATCACAATTTCAGTTTTCAGTTCAAGTGGTCTGGGACAAACAGAATCCTTTGACTTTTCAGACAAATACTATTCTCTTAGGAGTTCATACAGGTACCATTGTCAGGCTTGTGTCATTCCATGTCAGTAATATTCGTTTGGCAAGGGGAGTATATTTTAGTAAGTTAACTGTCTCAACTGGACTGTCACTTTTAACACTAACAATCCAGGTGTTTCTGCAGACATGTAAAGTGGTAATACTTAGTTATCTTCTTCAAAAGTTTAAAATATTGTGATAAGATATTTCTCCACTGGTAGAATGTGACAGGATTTAAATCATTGTTGACCAACTGTGCAATGTTATGACCTTTCTTTGATGACTGACACACTGTGTCAGCAATATCATGTATTATTAAAGGTCTCAGCATTCACCCTCCTCCACAGATTCTTCTAAATTCAAAAGTGCAAGTCAGATTCAAACTTTGCATGGTCTGTGATCATTGTTGAATATTCAATCGATCTGTGATATCCTGTAACAAATAGTAAAACATTTTATTTTAAAAAATTAACCTGGGAGTCGCTTTATTTAATAAAAGCAAAGTTATCACTATTTGATAATAGATGATTCTTACAACCAATGCTCTAAAATATTGACAGACTGACAACAGCGTGCTGTCAGTATATAAAATGTACTTTGTTTGTAAATTTTGATTACTGCAAATAGGATGTTCTAAAACACATTTTTTGCATTTACTGTGTTAACACTTAACCTGCTAAATTTGCAAAATGGACTACTCCATCTTAAATAGAGACAGTACCATTAATAGCTTATAGGGGTTCTCATAGAAAATTTGCTGACTAAATATCAAACACTGCAGATCATGATCAGACTGCACAAATGTGCAGGTTGATCTTGATCTGCACTGGTTGCAAAGGCAGACATAGCTGCCTCATTTAGCCTAAGGGTTAAAAGTATACACTGTTTTAACAGCTATAAAAAATGGTTGTTACCTAGTAAAACTCTCCACAGACCATACCACAGCAAGATGTTATTTCTATTCTAGCTAGCAGCATTGTCAAAATGGAATACCAATACAGGTAGTGATGTACCATGCTCACAAGTTGTCTGCCCCTTAACCAACTGAGTTTCTTTCATAAACAAGAGGAAACACTTGCCTTCCTGAAAAAAGATTTAAAAGTCTTTGGTAAAAGTATCTGTTATCTTCATGTATCTCAGGAACCTTTACAGCCTTCATTCTAATCCATATTCTTGGTGCAATAAAACTGGTAAAAAAATTCAATCACATCACAATTTCTAAGTCAAGAATGGGTTAATTAAATTTGAAAATAATCACATTACAATTAAACTAAATTACAATTAACTGATTTACTTCAAATAATTAATTAAAATTCCTATTATTTAGAACTCTTCTACAATTAAATGAGATATCAATTTATACACATGTACATGTAGTGTTAAGCATTCAAATTATCCATGTACTTATTGAGTGCCACAGACTTTTCTCAGGCTAATAGCCAATGTAATGAAGACTTTTCACAAACTGATCCTCCTCAAAACCGGATTGTTGAAATGAATTTCAATAATGCCAGTTTTGTCAGTTTAAGCCATTCAATAGTCATAGTACATGTACATACATTGTACAAATCATTAGTGTAGAAGTAGACTTATTTTGTATAGACTCCAACAAAACTTAGACAGAGGTATAATTAAATAATATATTGCATTAAAATTATAATAGAGCCATCAGCTGCATGTTACTTACCTGATTCCTCAAAGCACATCCAAAAATATGTTACATTTTCTTCTGATCTTAAAGTAAACAGACCAATTTCCTGGCTGTTGTAGGGTATATGAACCAGCTGTAGTAGAATGAACCATCAAAGGAACAAGGAATATAATCTGAAAGAAGATATAATACATGTACTGTAAACATCACTAAAAATCAAAAACTGAATACTTAATTAATAATGTGATTGTGAAAGGTTTCATTAACTTACCACAAAATACTATAAAAGTTATTATACTATGAATCTATTTTTTAAAGGATCATAAATTGTTTTACACACAGCAAGGCTCAAAAATTTAAAAAATAAAAAGATTTTCATTATATAACATAAATTCCCACTATCCATATTACAATCATCCTGTTACAAAACATTCTGAATCAACAATAATGGAAAGAGAGTAGTCACCACACAGAAATAACATGACTTATGAGACCCACAGCAAAAACAGTTACCATTTTATAAATGGAAGCGTCTAGACATCCGGTAACCAGAAACCTATATATAGGCCAGTGTTTTAGCCAACCGGTAACAGGACGCCTAGCCTATCTTATCCTGTAGGGGTTTCTAGGCGTCTGGTAATCAATTTTAAAATATTGTCTGAATAAGCCTTACATGTGAATATTCAAACCTTAGTATGCAAAAAAATATATGATACAATAAATTTATTCATTACAGTATTCATATATAAAATGATCGCCGAACAGCTAGAAAAACATTCGCGGAGAGGCTAGTCGTCTTGTTGCCGGACAGCTAGAATGCAGGGTAGGCGTCCGGTTACCGGACATCTACATATTTCCTTTTAAAATACCTTTGCTACTGCTGTGAGAGGGGAATTTTCGAGAAATGATGTGAAATAGGCAGGCATCTATAAGACTGCATCAAATTTATTAATTATCATAGCTACATGTATTTTGTATTTTTCCATACTAATGCTTACTATGGACAATGAAATAATTTGTTGAATCCTGGTCACCTTGAGTAAGAAGCTGCCTGCCTTCAATAATCTTTGTGACAACCCAACTGGCCATTTTATATTAAATACACAGGCATAATGAAATCATCTGTGTTTAGTGGCCAGCCACAAGATAAATTTCATAAATTTCTCTCGGTATGTTTTTGGATTCACTTCCGGGTAAAAAGACAGACTTATTTCAGTGAAAGTTTAAAATATTTAGAGAATCTACATTAACAACTGTTTATAAACAGTACTTACCAAATCAGTAAACAGTACTACAAGTCTCAGATCCCTTCATCGTTGAACAAAGGCAGTTAAACAAAAGTAAACTTCACATGCTTCCCTGATAAAATCCGAAACCGGAAACATACAGTAGCGAAGGGGAAACAACTGATTTTGAACGAAGTATTTTGTCTCAGGCGTAATACCACTATTTATTTACAGGTCTGATGTCTAAATATTCTTTCTGTAGTAGGCTGTCATCAATCATGTAACAAGCACTCGTACTTTAACGGTCAAACTTTTGCTAATTAAAACATGTGTAAGAAAGCTGCGCGCGTAAACTTGGCGCAACTTTAAACGTCGTTTCTCGATATTACGTCATGCCGCATCTGGACCGGTTTTCAAAGACGACGTCACATATATATAAATATAAAAATTACTTAAAAAAAGGGAAACAATCTCGAACAAGTAGAAAATGAGTCTTTTTCAATACTATAAAAACAGACTATAGAGCGCTTTTATTACTTAACTAAATGTTTTTTTGGTTCTATTTTGATGATAATCAGCAAATAAACGAATGCTACTTATTTGAAATGACATACGTTTTAAACATTTTAGGTGATATATGTTCTACAAACAAAAGTAGGTGAGGGTGAGGATCAATAGTTTTGAAGTATTTCAAGTTCTAGAAGACTATGAATATTTTCTCGATCGCATTGCTATTTCCATTTCAGGAGGTTTATGTAATCCTAATGTTTGGTGGTTTGCCCCTAGAAATGCATAATCAGGAAGGGAGCTTACGTGAATAATAACTTGTTATTTTATAGAACAATATAATTAAAGAAATGATACAAAGAGTGTACTTTCTATTCAGCAAGATAATAGTGTCCATTGTAAGTTTTCACCTAAAACAAGAAATGAAACCAGTGACTGTAAAGTCAGTCAATATAACTGGAACATTTAATGCGGTGGATAGTAATTTGAATGACAGATAACATCGAAACGTCTCAGATGCTCCTAGTGCATTATTCAGTTTGTTTATTGGTAAAACAGATCCTTGTACATCTAAAATGGTGATAATGTTACATTTATCACTTTGTAGATGCAGTTTAAAAAACGATAACTAAATAAGAGTAAAATCAATAATGTGATTTATATAAATGACATACGTGTTTAAATGTATCTAGTTTACTACTGATGATGTGCACTTGTCGCCGAAAGCTATAAACTCTTTTGGACTCTGTAAGCAAGGTTAAGGTAACGAAATTCTAATACCGTCAAGAACATAATCATTTAATCAAAAAGAATATTAGCCCTAAGAACTAAGATGATCTATTGAAGGTATACCTCTAAATGTAATATGGGCTTGCATTTAATTCTGCAAAGTGGTTTTGTAATTTTCATGTCCTTTTGTTTTATATTGCACTTACCTTGCACATTTTAACAATTTCTTCTTGTTTTAAAATGAAATGCATTTTATTTCTTTATCCAAAATCGTCAGAAACTAGATGCCAGAAGCCTTATCTTTGAATTTGGTACTAAATTTCTTTTTGAAGTAATATTTTGAGTCTTAACTAAATCCTGCTTTATTACGTTTTAGCAATTAAGATTTATCCTGGTTCGTTTTAACTTCTCAATATTGAAACAGCAATAAAAATCATACATTAAGTACTTTGACAAATCAAGAATACTCATTTTAACATACCTAGGCCTGTTGAATATATACTTCCCTTAGTTTTATGAATACCAAACGTTGTACTAGAAACAATTGACGTTTTCGCAGTACTTGAGTAAAACTTCTTTTCCCATGTGCTGGTTCTAAAAATATTCCATTATTCAAACTCTTCGCGGTTTGACTCAATAACCGGTTTCAATTTGTTTTAATTACAGTTTGCTTTTTTTTCGGGAATTGATTTATCGAACCAACTTTCAAAGAAGTTTTAAGTATAAATATTTCTCAACGAATTGTAAGTTAACTTTATTTTGTTCTCTTCGTTAATGTTAACTCGTTATTATGAATTTTCTATCTATAAACTGAACATTTATGACAAAAAAAAATACAATATGAAATCATGACCTGTTTGAACCAAATCAAATATAGTAGTAGTTTTCAATATAGTGGTGGTCATCCTGGATTTATTCTTCAGACAACAACATAATGCGAGATCATCATTTTCAATTTGCATCTATTATAATTTTGTAATCATAACATAATAATGACACTCATAAAATACTACGTTAATCTGACGGCCGATATTCCGTTTTGTTTTGTAATATATACTTGATATAAGCTAGAACCCGGAGACCATCTTTTTAATATTATATAGATATATTCAAATATAGTAACATTATCCAGGATTTTATCTTTTTTTATGTTATTCTACTGTTGTAAACGTTGAAAACGTTAACAATGTAGAAAATAACTTTTTTTCGTGAAAATCTGGAAATTTTAACTAATTATGCATGATACAGCTATCTATGTAATTAAAGAGATTTTAATGATGTTATGAAATTATTATTATCATCTTTTATCGAAAAAAAAAATAGATGGTAAGGCTTGGTAGGTTTTGCGATGAGTACAAGTTTAAATTTCGTTGTATATGTTCAATGTATTGAACAAATATCATATAATTTTATTAAAAATCATTAAGCTATTAAATTGTTGCTATAAGGAAAATAACAGTGCAAGTTCCATTGAGTTGAAGCAGAAAAGAAATAGACACTCTTCTGAAATTAATTTCCAGTTGAACATTCAGTTTATATATTGTGCAAAATTTAGTGTAGATTTCGCTAGGTTGGTTTGAAATTAAATTCGAAACAAAAATAATATTCAGTAATCATGTAAATTGTAATTGTTGTAGATCAATCAGAAGAAAAGAGAAACATACCGTTAAGCCATAATAAAAATTAAGTACATTCCCAAAATATTTAACGCTTACTTCCAATCGATTCAACTGTATTACTAACACTAAACTAAATATCAGTATGAGGGACAATTGGCCACAAACCGTCTGTGAATTTAATAAATAAATTGCTAGGTTTTCTGCCTTTCAATGTGCTTGAATGCGGGCGGTGTTACTGTAAATATTACCTTCCAATATTGATATCTCGACACTGATAAAACAGCTGATTAAATAATTTTGAAAATGACTATATTAACGTGAGATATGCATCAAAAATGGTAAAAGGTTCTTCAAGCCAGACAGTCCTTTCTTAGAACGCCTATAAAATGTGAAAGGTTTTTTTCTATTTCCAAAACCTAAGAACAATCTATTTCCAAAACCTAAGAACAATATGGAGAAATGTCTTAGCTTGATTAAGTTCTGTTAAGCTTGTGCAAAACAGAAACACGACAATACGAAATCTCGACTATTACTTTATTTGTTGAGTTCTCATGTTTTCTTTGCTTTTCATTAGCGGAAACACGTGTCATTGTATAAGAAAATTCGACGTTAAGACGATGCCGACACAACAAATTTGTCTTTCAAGTTCATTTTCTTTTTGGCGATTATAAATATGTTTGTTTGTGTCCTCGTTTGTCGTGTTTTCCTCGCCCACATGAAAATACGATAGCACGACACATATTTCTACGACTTCTCTTGAAAATCTTAGAGATATTCTAAAGCCCGTTCCAAAGGGTTTAAGAAGCATTTTTCTCTTTATTCGAACGAACTTTCGATTCACAGTTTATCTATATTCACTAAAGCAGCATTAGAAGATTTGGGATTATTTAATACTACAATGGTTAGACAGATGTCATTTATCGTTTTAAGAATGAGAAGTGTATGTATAAAAGACCCAGTTCCAGGGTAGGTGGACAGGCACGAATTCAGGATTAAAGCGGCACCGGCTAGTTTAGAAAGATTAGGTATGTCAGGGCATTTTTGCCAGAAAATGTTTGGAACATATGTAAAAAAATAGTGGTACCTGTTTTATTTTTGAGTCCGAATTTTGAGGTACGGGAGGCTTACCTCCCACCAGGCAGTAAAGTCGGTCTCTTGGTCTCTTTGTGGTCATTTGTTTGAAATAAATATATGAATAGCCTCTTTTGCATTTCAGTGCAACATTTTATGTACGTGTGTGGTCATGACCTTCTCTACTAGTGTCAGAATGTATTCCCACTGATATTTTTAAGATTTATGTATGAAATTCTGACATCTGGTGCAGTTTTACGTTTAAATTGTGAGAAAATATTGCTCCTTTGCAAAACAGTTAGGGCCAACCTTAAGGCTATAGGTCACTTCTCAGCCCTGGATCCAAGCCTGCACTACAAGAAAAAATAAGTGCGGGTACTCTATGGCTTCATTGGAAATTTGCTTTCCTTGTTAATAAAAGCTTTGATTTTATTGTTATGATATTGTTCATGTGATTTTTTTAAACATACGAAAGACAACAGACTTTTCACAAAATACTTCTTCGCTGGATGCATATACAATAAATTCATTGAAATTGTGTATTTTCGTCAACGGATTTATACTAAGAATATCGAATATTAACCAGAAATTTTATGATAATGCTTATGTTATCCAAATGAGTATAAATTAGCTAACCCGCAGCACTCGATTTTTCAAAATCTTCGTTTTAATTCTGAATTTAATTATAAAAAAATGAAATAAACTAAAAAAACTGACAAAAATGTCAGATTTAGCATATTTGCTCTTATCCAAAAAAGTTTTAATTGTAGGTAAAGAACAAAAAGGTTAAAGAAATAAGTTAGATATTCAATTTTCGCCTTTCAATCCCCAATCAATGTAAAAAGTAGCATTCGACCGAAACATATATAAAAGTACACAGCATCCTTTAAATAGGCACATTTTAAAACATTTGCCTTTCAACCTGTCAAACTTACTGCAAATATCAGATATAAAACAGTATGAAAATAACAAAATGAGTAAAATTATTAAAACATAAAATAAATAGATGTTTTTAGTTGTTTTTTTTTTTTTTTTTTTCTTAGTTTTTACTTTTTTTTTTCATTTAAATGTAAGATCAAAACATCTTTATCCGAGTGAACAGCATATCAAAATATGTTCGCAAGGGAATAGCCCCCGCCCCCACCCACCAAACCAACGCCACTTCCTCCTACAATCGCCCCTCCCCCCCCTCCACCCCGAACCCCCACAACACACACACACGCGCGCGCGCAACTTCGCAATTTGATCGCCTTTGATTTTTTAAAATTGTATCAAACATTTTATTAGGTTTACAATAATCTATTTTAGAGATTTTGTTGAACAAAATCAAAGCGGGGATTCTGCCCGTCTGGATAAATTGACCATTGGATGGGATCTTGTGCGGGTGGGGGTGGAAATAGTCAAATAATTCTTTTGCGAATGGCAATAGTGAACAATCTCCATGAATGTAATTTTGAACACTGACGGTTCTTTAATTTCTCTATCGATTAAAAAAAAAAAAAGAAACGAGACGAAATTATGGTGTTCATAACGAATTTATTTATGAATATCTTGTTTTTCTTTTTTTCTTTCGATCGTACGCGTAGCTAAATGCAACAATATTGAAAAAATCTCAGTGAAACATTTTGCAGTTTTAAATACGTTTATATGTTTTCCTGAATATTCAGCGTTTGATTTGCGAAAGCATTGGAAAAAAAAAAACAAGATTACTGGATCGATTAAAATACACACAGAAAATGTCACTGTTGATGTTTTAAACGAATACAATACTTTCTAGTTTCGCAGAACGTGGTAAGATAAGATAGATCTTCGTAGAACACCGACAATCGGTTACCGGGAATTAAAATTTTCTGCACTTTTACACGTGGCTGGAGGCTGTAGAATTCTTTTTTAATTAGTCCAAGGGCATGTCATGCCGATAATATAGAAGGCAATAGGTTTTGCTTGTCTAACCGTCTCATGTTATGATGCATGATTTCGAATCCTATGAAACTTCCGCAAAGGAAAGGTTGTTATAGTAATAGAGAGAAAAACGTTCTGGAATTTTCTATAGAAATTTATGGCTTTCCTTAAAAGAATCATATAAACTTTATATGCATGGTGTTTCTCAAGAATGTAAATATGTTAACTGTTAACATTAATTAATACATTACTTAAGTCGCTAGCTAATGAAAGAAGAATGATAGCGAGATAAATCTCACTAGATCTATAATTTGCATATGTATAGTAATTGGGAAAATAATTATGAGTTTGTTGAAGAGTCTTGTATTGGACGTGTTAATTGGTATTATTCATAGTAATTTGTTATCTAATAATTTAACATTTAGCTTGCTGGACGTAAGTGATTCTACCTTTGCGACCAGTGCAAATCAAGATCAGCCTGTACAGTCATGATCTGCACTGTCCGCTTTTCAGTCAGTATCTTTTTATCAAGAACATATTTACATCAATTTACGACTTCACGTTTTTGTTGCTAAATGGTCAATTTAATTAATAATTAATCAGGGTGTCAAGGTTTTGTTCTAGTCTACCTGTATTAAAGTCTGGCTGATATAAAGAAAAAAAACGGATGAGACTTTAAAATATGAGTTTCTTCATGTTCAAAATTTAATCGTTATATATCAGACTTCTTTTAGCTCATACATGGGTTTTAAATACATAATGATAACTTTTAAAATGAATCACAGGGCAATAGTTTTGACAACTAACTTGACCATTTAGTAAGTGTATAGTATTCCATAAAGTTTACTATTTCTAATAAAAACATTACGCTAAAAAAAACTCGAGACGTATATATGCAAAACTTATAGTGGACAATAAATAACAATACACCTATAATATATATGAATACATTATTTTTTTATTTTTTTTATTTTTTTTTTTTTTTTTTTTGTAAATTACATGAAGATATCAAAGAAAAATGCACTGTATTTCAAAAACACACACTCTTTCATATTCTGAAGTTTATGGTTTGCATTTGTGCTTCTAAATGAACACTGAAAACGACACACACACACGCACAAAAAAGAAAAAAAAAATCCGTCTTATTGCGAAACAAGGCGATGTTAAGTCAGCGCTCACGCACGCACGCAAATCCGTCATTAGATTCTGCAGCATATCCGCGTGCCTTAACGTTCGTGTTGTTTCTTGTAAATTATTATTGGTCTCTCGGTGATGTGATAAAATATATAACAGTGTAGCAGTGTCGATCACCAGATATGAGTTTTAGTGTTTATGACAGAGTTCCGCTAAAGCTGGTACTATGGGTTGATGCACATTTCACTCTATCAAATCGAGTTTTCTATTATTCTTCTTTGTTGCATTCTTTGCTTCCAAAGGATCTTTTTACAGATTCTAACTCTCGATGATTTGCTTTCAGAAAATATTATTGCAGTTTTTGGCATGTTTTGCATGCAAACCCAAAATAAAACTGATTTATTTGGATTCTGAATGCTTTCAGATTTATTTATCCGGTTCTAGGGATGCGTGGTCAATACTAACGGGCAATAAGTAACAGTTATTGTTAAATGAATAGGTATGCATTGTGTATACAGACCTTTGAGGGAATTGTCAACCGAGCGAGCGTAGCGAGCTAAGTTTTCAAATCTCCTCACAAGTCCATAGATACCATGCAGTCATATTCCGAGAATGATAAATGATTTACCTACATTCTACTTTGTTTTATATTGTCCAGATTGAATTAGGATTTGTAAAACGGTTGTAACATATATATTTTTATTAAAGATCTACTATGACCTAGTGACCTACATTTTTCCATCACAAAAACTTCACGAAAATCATTCTTTCTATATTCTAGGTAATATACAGCTATTCAGGTGGATAATTTAGACCCTTCCTGAATAAATGTATTTTCTCAACTATCTGCAAACTTATACAGTAAGTGTCTTTTCATTTTAGTTTTAAGGATAAAGACGAACGGCTGTCTTACACTGTAGAAATAAAATGTGATTGTAATATAACTAAACAATTCCAAAGTTTTTCCGCCGCCAGAAATGTCTATTCAGGTCAATCATAATGAATGTCCTTTTAATGATCACAAACATAATTGGGGTCATCTGCAGGTCATGGCAATCTAAATATATTAAACTACATCCTAAAAAATCTAATATCTCTAGTTTATGCAAACTAGCAACACTTTCCTAACAGAAGTAATGCAAAACACATTTCCATTTACTCATCTCTATCAAAGATTATCAGCTCACTGAACATCTGATTATTTGCATACATGTTATGTATATATTATTGTTATAGATGACGTCATACTCAACCTGTTTACAATTTAATATTAATAAAAGCATAATTCCATATAGCTTCGAAACTTGTGGTAATCCTACATCACCAGCAAATAAAAAATCTTGTAACTAAGTCAAAAGTACCACATGAAAGGCGAAAATTGTAGAAATGAAAATGTTAACAAAAGGATCGTGTGAATTGGATCACAGTCATCCGAGATGGTTGTAACTTACTGTGTGTTACGAAGATGTTCGCAACGTGTCACATGACCCGAGTTTTTTACTTATTTTTAAAAAAATAATAATAGAATATATAGATATAAATAGAATATTTTATCATTTAAATAAAGTATTAGTGTATCACAGATCTACAAACAAAAAATCTGTACAGGAATGAAAACCTGTCACGTGACTTGCTCCATGTTGCACATGCAATTTTTTTTAGCATACTAATAAACCCTCTTGGCGGCGGGTAATAAACAGTTTCGTATGATTATTACTACCTTATAATGTTTAGACATTAAACACATTGTTTTTTTGCCAAATATATGTGTCCCGCCATGACATTTTTATCTCAAATGACACAAGCCTCGATTTCGGTAAATTGAAGTTGAAGTTGACGTCGCTTAATTATTATTTTTTTTTTTTTTTTGTTTTTTTTTTTAAGAAACATCCATTAGTGTTAAAATCAATAATATCGGACGAAGATTTTTAAGTTTAAACCTTTCAATATTTTACTTATCGCGCTTTTAGTGAAATATCATTAATAATGAGTGGATTAGCGAATTGTTTCCCTTTGAAATCAACACGCCATTAACGATGTATACATGCGTGAAACTGGGTAAGAAAAAAACATGCAGGAATTGCTCTAAATATACGTGGATATTTAAAGTGCAATGCGGAATAATTAATTGCTATGGTAAGTGTTTATTTTCGTTATAGATTGTTTGTTATTTAATAAAAAGGGAATGGACATACCGCTTCGTTTATTGTTTTATCAAAGATGATTGAGAACATGAACTTGGATTAAATTGGAAGCGAAAAATGGCAGTGTTGACATTTCAATCCGCTTGTCTGCTGTCAAATACTTTATATCCCTTGGGTATTTTTGTCAATTTTCATGATGGCAGAATATACTTGCAGCCAAGACAGTCAAGCATCTACTTTATGTATGAAATATTCTATCTGGAAATTGTAATTTAATGAACAGGAATATTGTAAGATATTGTACATTTTTTAACTGTCACAGACTTGAAGTTACATGGAAATTATGTACATAGTATATGACAATTTAAAAAGAAATATAATAGTACAATAGCACAAGAATTACGTTTTAAATTGCCACTTTTTATTGTAAAAGCAACTAAAATAGATCTCCTGAAAATTGCTAAAAATTTCTATAGCAATTTGCAATAAGAATTACGTTTTTTCATTGTCACTACTGCCAGTACTGGTAGACAGCATGCTGGTAGGTTACCAAATGAATGAAAATTCTTTGTAAATATTTTTCAGGACAACCTCCAGCAGTAAAAAATATAACGGTTCACTGCAGTTTTGACTATGCCCAACAATCATTGTACCCATACTATAATCAGCAAGTTGTAGGCCCTTGTATTTTAAGACAACACATCAATGCAGATTCTTTGGAGTTGCTGTGAATCCTCATGAATGCAGGTATCGGATTTTAAAGTTAGTGTTTACATAAAATACATTTATATCACTGTCTGTATCCTCAAATGCATTCTTTTTCAATATCAATTTTAAATATGAAATTCCATATAGATCACTAAATTAAATTTCACAATCTTTAAACAAATCATTTCTCTATGAATAAAAGCTGCAAGCCTATAGTGCACGTGCACAATTTACCATTTTACATTGGAATTTACAGTGACACCTCAACAGAAATTTGTTTTTAGGTGACACTATCTAAATTAAGGCTTGATTTTACTAATTTCTAGGGTTTTTTTATTTTATTTTCACTGAACTTTTTGTAACTCACTGAAATGGGATTTGAAATACTGCATTGCTTAATAATAAAGATACATGCTATATTAGAACAGTGGGAATTGGAATTCAATTTAATAAATACAAGGTTTTGTGAAGTAATTAATTGTAAGACATGATAAACAGCTTTGGTCTGTGTTTATTTACTCTGTTTATGATGAGAACTGTAATACATTTCTTATAAACCGTCATGTGAGCGCAAAAACTGGATAACTGACATTTTCGTAACTTTTCAGGAGAGCCAAAAAACTAACAACTCCTAATTTTATTTGAGCCCCTTTTATATGTGTATAATTTTCCAACAGTTGAAAATACATAAATTTATATCTTAGACCTTTTTTATAAAATCATTACTGTAAAAGAAATTTGTGTTAAATATTTATATAGCTTGATTTTGTTCCGAAATTGTTTTGTTCAAAATAAGTTTAATGCACATAACTTGCATGTGCATCATTTTTGTGTGTGCAAAAAGGTATCTATGTACACTTCCCCAATGCATATTTGCACCACCAAACTCAAATTAAATCTATGTATATGCATTAATAATAAGAAAAATAGATTTCAAAGTTGACTCACACTCATGACTAGTATGTTTGGAGAATATATGCAGGATTGAAGATACTTTGCTTACTAATCTCCATTATCATAATTAACAGTATAATGCAACATAAAAAGGGGTCCGGCACATGAGTGGATTGATTTAAAATGTTAAGAATACCTCTCAAACACAAAGACAGAATAATGTGAAATACGGTCTTTATAATTTCAACTCTTCACGATACACAAAGTTTGTCTAAGACTGTGACGAAATGATTATAAACTCTGTGTAAAAATTCATTAGCTTTAGAACTGTAAATTATAAACTGCAGCATTTGTCATTTGTTGTCACTGGAAATAAATTAAAAGATAATCTTAACTGATTTTGACCAGTCGTTTGATGGAAAAAAGAAAAAAATCGCTTAAAAGAGGTGGTTGCAAGAGAACTGTAATGCTCCAAGTCAGATTTAAAAAAAAAATCTTTATTACTCCGAAAGCCATATTCTTTGTTTCAAAACTGCCTTTAGGTTTAATATTTTATAATTACATAATGAGGTTAGTACAACAATTATATCATAGCATAACACGTTTTCTTGACAACAGTTCATTTAAATATAGTAATTGAACACCGTTGAAGATGAGATTGATTCTGTGTAGCAAAATTGTGACTGCAATATGTTGTACTGATAATTTCAGTATATGAACGTTACCCTATACGGCAAACAGATTTCTAACATTATTTTTTTCCCAAGTTTTGATTACAAAATATAAATTAAACAAAAGTAATTGGCAATCATAATCAGTGTTGAAATCACTTAGAATTCAGGAGTTATTCAACAATTGCAAAAATTTACACCCCCTCCCCCCACTCCCCTCCCATCTCCTTTCACAGAAATAATACAACATGTTCTCAAAATGTAATATAAGGTGTAATATGTCTCACGCATGTACATGTAGCTTTTACCTAAAGACAGCCTTGAAACTTATTTTTTTTCCTTTGTGTACGTCAAAATATCAACCCCGCAGTATCAACTCCTATAACTCTGACACGCACTTTTCCAATTATGCTCCCTTTTAGATCCTTGGTACTGTTATAAAGATTGGGTACAAGTAACTCCAATACTAGTGCATATATTGATTTGAAACTTCACTTGTGTCTTCATGGTTATTAAACTAGATAATAGCGTCAAGACCCATTAAACCTGACATGCAATTTGACCAAATTATGCCCCCTTTTGGACAACCTGGTTAAAAGCTTTTATGCCAGTTTCTACCTCCAAAACTATTATAATGTAGATATTGAATTGAAACCTCACTTGTGGCTTCAGGCTTTTAAATCTAGGTGACAGCACAAGTCCAATAACTCTCACATGCTTTTGTTCAAAATTATGCCCCCTTTTGGACATAGAGAAAATACTGGTTAATGTTTTCCATTCCAGTTAACTTATGCAGATACTGGATTGAAACTCTATAGATATTTTAACATTTATGCAGCTTTGTAAACAGTAGCTCTCAAACACACAGACAAAATAATGTGAATATCGGCATTTATAATTTCAACTCTTTACAATATACACAGTTCGTCTCAGACTGTGATGAAATGATTATAAACTCCGTGTAAAATTTCATCAGCTTTAGGTCTGTAAATTATGAACAGCGGCATCTGTCATGTCTTGTCACTGGAAAAAAATTGAAAAATAATCTTAACTGACTTTGTGTCATCAAAAACTGGGCAAAGCTTAAATCATCTCACTGTCGAATAAAACAGAACGCAAGACGTTTAGGTATTGGACCCCTTATAGTAATGTTTATAGAATGGCACTTGCTTGGTATATGTTTAAAGTTGACCATGTTTCGCACCTTTTTTTTTAGCAATTTTCAAACAACTTTTACTGTGCACTTCTTGTTTTTAACTTTGTATAATTCATGATATTTCCTCAAGCTCAAAGAGAGACATATTTCAAAGTGATGGCCACTATCCAAAACGTTCGCAGAGAATTCATTTCACCATAAATTTTGATAAAAGAAACATCAAACTATTGGTAAAGAATTATAAAACATAAATATAACTGTCAATATATTTTTCTAGGGTGCCTTAAGTAAACGGAGATAATGCGACAGAATTCTAACTCCAACACTGATAAATTAAGGTCGAATCCTGCGGGTCTGTTTTGATGTTTGCTCACTTAATTCAAAAATACCATTAGGGCAGAAGTAAAACCTACCTACATTTCATCTACACTATGCAATCTAAAGAGTGAATGCAAAATAGAGAACGTTTACCACATGTAACTCGACAGTTTTAAAGATATCTAATTCTACACCTTCTGTTTGTAAAATAATATGTCTTGAAAGAAGTAAAAACTTAAAAGAAACAAACCTACTCCCCCCAGCCCCCCCCCCCCGCCCCCCTCCACACACATACACACACACACACACACACACACACACACACACACATACACACACACACACACACTGAAAATAGCAGTCAAAGTAGGTATACAGTAGGAATTGAATACTCTTGACTTCGGAAAGGAGGTACTCTACTACAGGTATAATACCTTAAGCACTCCAACATCACCAGCACCATTCATTGTTTTGATATTAATGCGCCAATTTCTTGCTCTAGGTGGACTTTTTCTTTTGTTTAATGATAAAAATTTCATTTAAAATACAAACTATTCTCAAGTGAAACAATACGTCTGTGACAGAGATAACTTTCTCTTAAAATCTCAGCAGAATGTAGAATTTCGTGTTTAAAAATATTGCAGGATATGGGGTCCCCCCTCAAGCAGTTTCCCGAACCCTGCTACATCTAAGATACATACATACATACATACATAATACTGTGTATACACCATCTGCGTCAGGGATGCACCCAGTGTACCACTTTTCCCAAAAACTGCAAACATACATTTTTTAAAGCATAGAATACAGATACCAGAGTATTTTTTAGAAAATTCTGTTCGTCACTCTCGCAAATCTGGTATCAGTAGTATCAGGAGTATTTTATTAAGCTGAAGTCTAGGAGAGAGAAGAAAACTGACCTACCGTCCTCTAGTTTATAGAAGATATTTTGCTTCTTCACCCTTTTTCTACCTATCAGACTGCTAGTGCCTTGTATTAGGAAGGCAATTATAATTCAAATACATTGGTAAACATTTTTACTTGCATTTTTTCGATAGCCAGGGTATCCTGATGATGTTGAAAATTTTAGAAATTATATAAAAAAAAACTCCAAAAATATGTGGGTCGAAATATATACATCGAAATGCACCAGAGCTCTGTTCTACAATTAATTTCTTCCATGGGAGCATGCAACACGAGCACCATTATGACCCGATCAACATATGGTTTAGGCTGATTTTGTCCCTTTGGGGCTCATTTATATGCACGTAAAACGGGGGCCAAATGGGTATTATTTCATTCGTGGAATGTATTTTGCATACAATAAGATACTTTAGATGCTAAGATTTGCATGCTTTCGAGTAGTTTACTTAAAAAGGAAAGTAGTGTTTTATTCTGTGGATCGCTTTCTGAAATGCGGCAATATTAGGGTACCTGAATTAGTTAACTTGCATTTTCCTGCATACTACTCAACATCCCTTTTTCTTTCTGTTTTCTTTAGGCAAACGTATTAATATCTTGTGGAAAATAGGTCTACGATGGAGTGAAACTCTAGAAACTGTATCAAAATTGTTATGAAGTAGCAAAATTTTATGTGAAAAAAGAACATTTTGATTCGTATATAGCCAACACCAACGCCTGTTATTGAGTCATGGAAGTGTGACCTATTTGCCCTCGGCCAGCCAGTCATTAAGAACTAAGTAGGTATGTATTTAATACATGTTAGATGTAAAAACAAGCGATTTTCTCATCATAGAAAAAACTCTACAGAAATTGATTTATTTTAAGTGAAATGATGCTGTTGCACCGATATTTTCGAAACACAGGAAAATACGAATGTTACATGATTGATTTTTCAATACTTGCTCTATTTACCTGTTACTCTTTAACAGCTCAATGAGTTTTTCCTTTTATCAAGTGGAAAGAAAATATCGCGTTTTTTCATGATTAGTATTGTTATTATCATTAATATAGTAATTAAATGTATATGGGATTATATATTTTTCTTTTATTTTAGCACGTGCTATACCTGCTTGAGATTAGCTCGACGTACATACTAAATCACTGTCACATTATTCTGAACTTAACGCTAATAAATACAGACAGACGGACGGACAAATTATTGACGGAAACTTTTTTTTCAAACAATATAAACATAATTATTCATTTAAATAATGCCATATGATTGTCTACAAATAACGCAAAGAGTAAGCCTGTTTCAATGAAATATTTTTTTTCATACTGACTGTATCTGACAACATTTGTATTTGATTAAAAATATTCGGGAATTTGGCTGTTAACATAGACGCAGTGCTTCCGCGGATATCACCAACATGATAGTTATAAATATTTGTAATAAATTACTTGACCACCCCAAGTCCCCTAATTAAAAGGTGTTAATAAGCAATAAACATGCAAAAAGGTATTGACTGGTAATAAAGTTATTTGCTTTCTACGGCTGTCTCAGATGATCCGAAAACAATCAATTATTTATTTCATATATGGCTACGAATTTCGGTATGTACATATAATTGTTTGAGTGTTCAAAATACGAGACAGTCATATCCTCGTGCAATATAGTGTAAACTTAATGAATGTGCAAGTCGAATGTTTTGGTCTAAAATATTATCCAGAAGTAACCACAGTCAATCAAACAAGGAGATGCGTTGATAAAAAGCAAAATCATGCCCCGGGTTTATGATAAAAGTTATTTTTTAAATGTATTTATTTGAAGGTAAAGATCATATGAAGGTCAATGTCATCTATATATAGGTTAGTTTGTATGTCTTGCCACAAGGTTTGTTGAGTGTAACTATGAACTAGATTGTGGCTACTCTTTTTTTTCTCTCTATTTTTCCTTTAGCCACGTAAAGGAAAGATAGTCACAGAACAGCTTACGGAACGAATGACATCAAAGAAAAAGTACGGTTACATTTTGTCCCTCTAGCCACCTAAGTATGCAAATGTAAGCACGGACTCAAGGACAAACGAACAGTTCAGTCGCTAAAGCCAGTGGCATGAAGATGAAACTAAAAATCTGTCTTTTGTCATATTTCAAAAAGTAATAGTATTAGAAACTTGATTTTTTCATATTTTAATAAAGTTATGAATACCTAATGTTTGCAATAATTATATTCTAAATATCTTATTAAATTTCTTAATTGTCGTCAGCACGTGCAATTTTAGTAATTAGCACGTGCACTCAGTTGTTAACCACCAATGTGCCTTTTTTAATCAGAAAATGTTTCTTGCACATAATTACAGCTATGGCTGAACATTGGCTTAAAAATATTGTATAATATGCATGCAATTATAATTCTAAAAATTTTGATACGTTAGTAAAACACCATTTCATATATTAATGCAGCGGATCACATGACATACAGATCAACTCACGCGGAAAACCTACTTTCCGTTTTTCCTCGAAGGAAAAATCTTGCATAGCGAGGAATTCCTCCGAGTACTGCCTAATTCTGACTCGGAGTACCGACTGTTATATTTTTATTACTTTAGTCACTCCGAGAAATTACTTGACGGAACTCCGAGTCGATATTATGCAGGTAATATTATAATGATTTCCGGTATTTTATGGCCACTCCGCGCGACTCCGAGTCTGTAATAAACTATTTCGAGTGCCGCAAGATGATTTGACGAAACTTTGAGGCAGTATTTTCTTGCTTGACGGATTTTTTTTACATTAGCTTGTTTTTTTTATTGTATGAAATTTGTGTAAATTTTGATATTGAAATAGTTTCTGATCATGCGAATTAGTTTAAGAAGTATATTTATGCATAATTGACTAAATTACTCATACACAATTAAACAAACTTTCAAATCACCGTCGTTAATGGAAAGTGATTTGTTAAATTTTGAAATTTAAATGATTTCTGACTTTGCGAGTTGAATTTAGAAAAAAAGTCGTGTAGAAGTTTATGCATGAATTAAGAATAATTTATCTAGATGAACTTTAAAATATCAACCGCTAAAAGGAAATTGTTTAGTATAATATTGAAATACATGCAAATAAGATTTAGAAGTAAATTTATGTAGAACGGACTAAATTAGTATTCATATATGATTAAACAATCTTCCAAATGACCGTCGTTAAAGAAAACTGCTTTGTTAAATTTTGATTTAGAAATAATTTCTAACTTTGCGAATTAAATTAGAAATAGTGTCATGAAAAAATGCACTAAATTATGAATAATTTAGAACTAGATAAACTTTAAAAATACACCCGCTAGAAAAAACAGTTAAGTATTAAGAATTATCTAAAGCTAAATAAACTTTCAAACAGCCGCTGAAGAATAGTGATTTGTTAAACATTAAATTGAAATAGTTTCTGACAGTGCAAATTGAATTTAGAAATAAATTGATGTGAAACGGACTAAATCAGAAACTATATAAAACTAGATAAACGTTAAGATAATGGATGTTAAAGAAATGTGACCTTAATAAATTAACAAAAAATATAGGAGAAATGATTATTTTTCATTATAAAAATGGTCTTTCTTTAATCAGTTTGGAAGGAATTTTAAATAGGATAAAAACTACTGCCGTATTCACTCAAAAAATGATAAAATATCATAAGTGTAAAGGACAAAATTGGTTTATTTTTAAGTAAGATAAAAAATAATTTAGTATTAATCAAAAGAAACCAATACAGTTGTGTATTCCGCTAATTGGATTTCATCTCGAGTCACTTCGAGGATTTCCTTCGAGTGACTTCTCATAAATCCTCGGAGTCAGAAAGCGAAATTCCTTGACGGAAAATGGCTGACTCGAAGAAACTTTGAGTCGGAGCCTTGGTACTCGTTTAGGCCATCCTCCGAGGATCGAGTAGAATGGGTTTTCCGCGTGAGCTGATCTGTATACGTTATTCATTCGCTTCTTTTTTTCAATACACATAGACAATGAAGCTAAGAAATAACTCGTTGAATCTCGACTTGGAATATTTAACAAATATATTATGAAAAAAAAATAAAATGTTTATTAGATTAATTGTTGAATAAATTATTTTGATTTTTATTTTATGACATTGTTACCTGTCAGTATTGTATAGATACGCTTAACATATAATGCAAGCATAAAATTGCTCCCATTTTCGTTGATATTTTTACTATTACTGTTACGAATTCAAGTATTTTAAATTTCATACTTCTATCACTTTAGTTATTAATCATGTTACCGGACTTCTCTCCATAATTCAGCGGTACAATAATGGGAGTAAACTATCCCTAGAGTAAAGACTTCCATTTTTTGTAGAGCGGTTCTGCCAAAGAGATGCTAATGTGCATGTTTATATGGAAACCTGGTGCGCCATGTTATTTGTCAATTGCAAAATATCAAATATAAATGCTAAATGCAAAACACCTTATGCAAAATGTTTTGAAAACGAAATAACATTTATTAAGTACTATGGAAGGTTATGGAAAGCTGGTGTGCCATGCTAATTGTCAAATGCTAAATGACAAACAGTTATTGCAAAATGCTATTTGCTATATGCTTAATGTCAAATATTGCCTGTAAAATGGTTATCGTCAAACAATAAATGTTAATTGTTAATTGCAAATACGAAACAATAAATGTCAAATGCGTATTGCTAAGTACTTATTCAGAATATATCAGTGTATAAATGCATCCTGTAAATATCATTGGCCTTTATAACATAACTTTGTCTCTATCAAAAATATTTCTTTTAAAACATTTTAGAGTGAAAAGCTTCGATCATGTCATTTCATAACCTTTAGATTATTGCTTCAAATCAGGCTGATAGAACTTCATATGTTTTCAAGTGATACAAAAGTAAAAGTCATTAGTGTAAGTAAGGGATAAAGATCATTAACTCACAACGTTAAAGCATTTGACGAGTAGCATTTGCCACTTGGCAATAATTATAGGCATTTAGCACATGTATGGAAGGCTGGTGCGCCATGAATATAGCCAAATGTTAAATGACAAATATTTAATGCTAAATGCCAATAACTGAATGCTAAACGCCAAATACTTAATGCTAAATGCCAATTACCTAATGCAAAATTGCAAAAACTTAACATAATTTCAACATACCAAATGCTATATGCCTAAGGAAGGCCAATGCGCAAAGGTAACTGCAAAAAATGTTAACGCAAAATGAAAAACGCTATTTACGAACTGCTTAATTTCAAATATTGGCTTTCGAACGGTAATTGTCAATGATAAATTATTATTTCTTTTTGTTATAACAATAAATGTCAAAATGTTCATTGCTACGTGTTCATTGAAAAAAAGAGCTGAATATATCAGTTATATAATCATTATCCTTCGTCACATAACTTAGTCTCTGTTACATATCTTAGTCTATTAAATAATAAACATTTTACAGCAAATGTTTCCGTTCCATGTCCCCGTAACACCTGCAACATTATTGCTTTAGAATTAGGCAGGCAGAACATTTATTTTTCAAATGAGTAAAAGTTACATTCATTAGTTGAAGAGATAAAGATCATACAGATTGATAATTTGAGAATTACCATTTATCATTTGACAAAAAGAATTTGATTTTATCTTCTTCTTCTTGTTCGCAACTACACTGTGAGGCCAGTAGCCTCGATGAAACTTGTGGTTTGCCGCAGATCCTCAATGCCTCCATATAGTTTCTGGTGCATTGAGGTATCTATCGGCCAAGTCGCAGCTACTTATGGTCATGCCTTTCAAATCTCTGAAGTATATGCTACGCAGTCGGATCTTCCTCACCACATGAACAAGATGGCGATGGTGCCAGTCTGTATTTCTTGTACATGTGACCATTGATCTAGGAGATGAAAAGCATCTTCCTTTATCCTTGGTCTCGTTAGTGCCTTGATGATGTTGACTTTCTCCTTGTAACTCTCAGGTTTTGTTGGTTGTTCTGACTGAGCTTCTAGCTTAGCCAGTTTGTCAGCCTCTTCATTGCCTGCAAGTCCACAATAGGACGGAATCCACTGAAGTGCTACTTTGCAGATTATACTCAGGCTCTGCATTCTCCTGGCTAAAGGCGAAGCTTTATTGTTGATCAGAACTTCCATAACAGACAGTGCATCTGTGAGAAAGGCGACTGGGGAGCGTTCGTCTGCCGAGTCTTCAACCGTTGAGACGGCCTTCATGAGTGCTTCAGTCTCTGCCTTTTAATTGCTGCAGTGTTTTCCTGTGGCTGCATGTAGAGTTGTGATGACATTCAGCATTTTGTATACGGCATATAGTATTTTGTATGTAGCATTTAGCATTAAGTATTTGACATTAACATTAAGCTATTGACATTAGGCATTAACAACTTTTTATGTAGCATTTAGCAGTTAGAAGAGCGCATCGGTCCCCATTAACTGCGCAGGGACAATGAGCCCCAGTGTTACGAAAAGAGAAGTTCGCCAAGCATTTTAGATGATGTTAGATGATCTGTTTTTGCAATTCAGTTCAGTTTAGTTATTTAAGTTTAATTACGGTCCTTTCGCCCTTTCAGACACAATGAAGCATATAAATGCCACGTAGAGTATAGACCGCTTTTTGCAATTCAAAATGTAGTTCCATCTTGTGTATGAGTTAGAAAAGGATGTGACAGTTATAGCTTTGGCTTAGCTGTATTGCTTATTGTATTGAGAAAAGATGTAGATCTCTTTCATTGTGAATTTCCATGTCTACATGTATACGGGTGATCGCTAAATGACAAATTTCATGGGAGTATTTTCAGATGGTGATGTTCTTCAGACAGATAACGTTTCTTCAATATACGAGGGTTGTCCCAGAAAATCGTGAACTTTGTTTATTATTTCGAAAATAAGCCACGCATCAAATGCTTATTTCAACTGGTATTGTTTCAATGTATACTCTCTAGGATTATAAAGTTTAAAATTAAGTATCTGTCATATTATTCGAGTACTTTTTAAATAATGGACCTCTGTCTGTGCTAGTCAGCGCACACTCAGTTTTCCTCCTACACAAAGAAGCGGCTTCCTTTTCAAATTCATGTAACTTTTCCGATGTACAGTACATCTCACACGATTAAAATTTATATCCTCGTTAATGGTAACGTGTGACGCATAATTATATTGCGTTTCAAGTCTTTGGCGTCACTTACGTTAAAATATGGATGTATCGGCCACGGTCGCGCGCACTTTCAGAAATAACTACATCAGATAAGTTCGCGGCGCAGAAAGTTTTAAAAGCATTTTCTCGCCCTCTCTTTGAATCACTCGCCCAACTTTCTTTAAAAGGTTTGTACTACGTAAAAACAAGTGTCCTGCTTATATTTGCCTGACTTCCAGAATTTTCCACTTCCCGTTTTGTTTGTGAAGGAGTCACACCACGACCTACACAGTATTTTATTAATATTTCCTGCGCCGCGAACTTTTCTGACGTCGTAATTTCTGAACATGCGTGCGACCGTTACTTTCAAGTTTACATCATCATTTTTAAGCAAGAGCAAGTCATGTCAAAGATTTGAAACACAACAAAAACACGTGCCACACATTGCAATTAACGTCGATATAAATTTTAATCCTATGAGATGTATATCGGGTAAGTTACATGATTTTAAATGGAAGCTGCTTCTTTTAGTAGGAGGAATAACGAGCGTCCGCCGACTAGCACTGACTGCCGTCTATTATTTAAAGAATACTAAAAAAATATGAGAGGTATTTGATTTAAACTATATAGTCCTGTCGAGTATACACTGAAATATCATCAGTTAAAAATGATTATTTCATGCGTCGCTTATTTTAGAAATAATAAAAAAAGTTCCCGATTTTCTGGGACAACCCTCGTATGTAACTTAACATCTCAATACATTTTTTTTTTCATTTTTGGTGAGAAGACATGTTATATTTAATGGCTATATATGTGTTTTTATATCATTGAAATGCTGTAAACCACTGAAAATGAGGTCGCAAGATTTAATTGTTTCTATGAAACAAAGGAAGAATGTAACTTTGTACCATTTCGGTATTTTCACTCTAAGCAAACTGATTCTAATATAGTGTTATTGATAAGTATCGAAACAGTCGTACAAAGTTGCAATAAAGAATTAATCCTAGCGCTGAGACGTCTAGGATTTATTCAAGTTGCTCAAATTCAGTAAGGGGTAGTCCTTGTGGGTGGGAGTGGGGATCCGGGGTTTGGCCAACTGGAGTTATTCATTAACACTTGAAATTCGTCTTTACACGTGGTCACCCTACTAACGTTCTATTTGCTTCTTAAAACGAGATTATGGTATTTGTTTGTTTTGCAATGTCTAGAATGTAAGTCATCATAGTAAAACGATCATTTGGATTTCATATTGTTTTTCATTTTGTCAATAAACTGTAAAGTGTTTTTGTATAAAAAATAAGTAGAAATATGCGATTTATTGAAGTTACAGAGCCGGAAAGAAAACGTATAAAGATAACATTTAGTGACCATCCTTTTCCAAACTGTCACTTTAATATATGTATTTTCTTCGTAACCGCACGCAGGGGATGTATATTGCTTCTTCAAATGTGTATGAAAGAAATACAGACATACGCTTTCAAAAACGTCGTATTTTCCTTTGATTTTTCCATCCGGGCTATATACAAAATATGAAGTGTACTTGATAACATACTAATGGTGATGATATCTCCGGAAAGTTTATTGCATAATACGAGATTTCAACAGAGTAACAATAAGTGACCCACCCCCAAAATAAGAAATACGCAAAGCATTATTATTGTTCCGCAAATTCTATCGTACATTTTTTCCACATGAACATTAGCATCACTTTGGTAGAAACATCCGGTAATATGATTAATTATTAAATTGATAGAAGTATCAAATCTTAAATATATTTGATTTCGTAACAGTCATAGTAAAACTATCAACGGAAACGGGAATAATTCTATGCAAGCATTATAATTACGTTAAGCGTATCTATACAACACTAACAGCTTACAAAAGCCAATGTCACAAAAACAATTTATCCACATCTTTTCCAACAATTAATTAAATATTCCAAGCCGATATTTAACGCGTTATTACTTAACTTCTGTTCATTGTCCATATGTATTAAAATGGAAGCGAATTAATAGCCTATATGGCATGCAATCCGCTGCATTAATAATTATATAAAATTATGTTAAACTGACGTATAAAATTTTTTAGAATTTAAATTGCATGCGTATTATACAATATTTTCAAGTCAAAAATCAGCCATAGTTGTAATTAAGTCCGAAAAATATTTTCTGATTAAAAGAGGCACCTTCTTGGTTCACAACTGAATGCACGTGCTAATAACTAAAATTGCACGTGCTGACAACAATCAAGAAATTTAATAAGATATTTAGAATATAATCACTGGAAACAATAGGTATTTATTTTATCATTACGAACGCATCTAAAAATTTCTCCAGTAATAGAGGTTCAATAATATATCTTTCATTTTCTTTTGACCTTTGATTAACGAATATTAACAAAGATGATATTGTGATAAAATAGAAGGC
Source organism: Mercenaria mercenaria (assembly GCF_021730395.1). Classification (NCBI taxonomy): domain Eukaryota; kingdom Metazoa; phylum Mollusca; class Bivalvia; order Venerida; family Veneridae; genus Mercenaria; species Mercenaria mercenaria. The sequence continues at coordinate 58,021 of NW_026462483.1, forward strand.
CTAATCATATGACATGTGCGTCGGGTTGCAGCACTTCAGAGATATTTATCTCTTACCAAATGGGCGTACCCCAGGAACAGCCTAGAAATCATGACTCCCAACTTAGTACAGGCATCGTTTTTGTTGGGTTTAACGCAACACCGGCACAATTTTATGTCATATGGCGTGTTTTCAGGATTGATGGTGGTGAAATACCCCAATTATACCTCTGTGCTTTGTTTCATTACGGGTGGGTACCTTGTAGAACACACAGCCCTTCCGCTCCGCAAGCAAACTCGATGGCTTCCTGGCATGAGTTATTCACCGCCCTGAGTGAAGTTTGAACCGACATCTGGGAGGGGCAATTGATTCGACGTCAGCGACGTCCCTCCCTGCACACACATCATGGATCCGCAAGTGCGTAGTTGCACTATACTACGTTATCACTATATGACATCTGGTGCTTTAAACTTAAATGCTATTTGCATTTTAAGCATTTTCATGTATACTGAACAATTCTGCATTTACCGAGTAATGGGGATAATACGTGATGATATGTGAGCAAATTTATTTATGTTAAATGTGGCGATTCTAGCTTAAATACATTCCGCATTATAAGCACCTAGATGGACAGCCGGACGGGCAACGCAAAAACAGTATGCTTCCGCTTTTTGGCAGAGGATAAAAAGGAAACTATTGAGAAATGTCCTAAACTGAGTAAGGATTCTCAAGCACTCCTTGCTATACAATGTACATCATGATTTCAGCTTTCTAGTATTTTTTTGAAATACGCATTGGACCGGAAAGAATTAAGTACAAAAGGGAGATAAGTTAAAATGCATTCAACGTAGTTACTACTGAAGAGCTCTCCATCTCATATAAGTTACATTGTCCGAGATGTTCTTGGTACTTTTGGACAAACATATTAGCTACATAAATGGAAATAATCTGAATACTACAACAAAGACTTCAGGTTCTTGTACGATGCACTTCGTCTCAGCGATATCTATGTGCATTTTAAGTTTCAATGATATGTCGGCTGTACCATTAGGATTTCAACTTAGGCATGGAAAATGTGACTGAATGTCAAATAGATAGACAGACAAAGAGATATCTCAACTTGAAATATTCAACTTCATTGGTATTATGAAATCATATATATATATATATATCATATCGGAACAGAACACAGTAACAAGTAAAATAAAACCAGTGCAGCTACAATTATAACTTTTAAATACAACATATTATAAAAAGTCGATGTATCTTAAAACCACAAAACATTGTTAAATAATGAACTAATTCTATACGATGATGCGTTTTCTCAGTTATAGAAATTTAAAAAAAAGTATTTGTCTTATGCAGTAATATCTGTCATTCAGTGTATTTAGCTGCGACAATGAAACCATTAAATTTTGTAGAATCCAGCTATCTGTTTTAGGTCCGCCCGCTTAGCTCAAATAGGGAGATCGCAGATCTCTGTATCGCGGGGTCGTCAGCTGTGCAAGGCGTGTGCTCTCCGTGACGATCTGATAAAATTTATTGTACCTGAAATCATTGTCCTCCACCTCTGATTCATGTGGGTAGTTGGCAAGTACTTGAGGAGATCAGGTTTGTAAATCAATGAACACCGGTTAGGTTAACTGTCTGTCATTTACAGTACTGAAATACTGTTTAAAAACGGCGCTAAGCTCAAAACAAACCAAATAAACAGGGTTAAATGAAATTCTGCATTGTAAAACTACTTGTTTTAAATGTGCATAATTGTAACTCTGTAGGTATACAGATATTAACAAATAGGAAAATGGCGCGAGAAAAATTGTAGAAAATAACAGATTCAAATAGTTCGCAGTTTTGGCTCTGTAGAAATACATTCCTTTCTTTTGATGTATTGTTTTGGTTGTAACCATTTAACAGATCCATCCCTGAAATGTTGGTAGCATTTTCGTCGTAAGAAAGGCTTCATTTGTCATGGAAAATAAGTCATTCTTTCGATTTGTATACTGCACTAACAACATTCCTCAAGGAAAGGTCACTAAGTCACAGACTTTTCAAATGGCCATCGGTATGTGCCTTGCTCAGTGTGCGCTGCAGCCACTGGAAGTTCCTCTATTTCATATAAATAAAACAAGAGCCTACAGCTCTTTAGTGTGTCAATACCTCAGTAAACTGTCTCTGTGGTTACCTTCGCGCTGGTATCAGCTCGAAGTGATATGTAGTGTATTCGTCTGAGCTTGCCTCGATTCCATTATGAATTGGTTAGCTTTGTAAAAGACGCTAGCATGCGGTCGTTGTCGATTCGACGTCGTGAACATTTTTTAACATCGCATTACCATTACAAAAAATTACATCACTGTGGAATCGTTAGCCATGCAAGCTCAATTGTAGGGCGTTAGACACCAGATCGAGAGCTTCGGTGTTTGAGCCCCATGGGAATCAGAGACAGATAAATGGAGGTCACAGTTAGGCAGAGTAGCTGGTTCAGCGATAGGACTTTATTCCTGGAAGATAAGATCTTCAGATTACGGTAAAAGATTGCAGCTGGTCCAACGCAGAGACTTTATTCCTTAGCGGGAACTTCATAATCAAGTCTCCTTTTACCACAAGTGGGTTCTTCAGACTTTATTCCAGATTTTCATATAAAGCTCTATCTTAATATCATCCCACTGAGGCGGACCAAAACAAGTCTAATAGGCTACCACACCATAATTTCAAAGAGTTTCCTGACCAGCTGCTTCCGATAAAATATGCATGCAAACATCATTTTTCCCGTCGTTCAAAAGTAGATTTCCTTTCTCACACAGCCAAATGCCAGCTTCTTTGAGTTTTGTGTTCCCTTTAATAGCATCATTTGAATGTATACGTACACATTTTATCATCGTTTCTCCACACAGTCACAACTGTCTACTCGCCATTACTAAAGACTTCCATTTCGATTTATCCACCAGTTTTATGAAGTCATATCCTGAAGATTTAAGTTTCCAATACCGATTCGTATCAAAATGTTGACGTCTATTCGCGTGACCTTTTCTTGTGTTTAGATAACCTGTATAAGAACAGTAATGTTGTAAACATTGTATGACATACGCCCTGCAAATGAGTAACAGAAAAATAAACTAAAATACAGACTTACTCTAGAAAGTGAAATCAGGTATAGAACGAATTATTGCATTATCCTTTTACACAACAAGAGCACCGCCTTGCGATTGCAGATGCTCATCTGAAATTTTTATTTCTGTATAATAGAAATATAAACCTAGCCATGATTTCTAAGTTCGAAAGGGGCCATAATTCTTGCAGAAAGCAATGCAGAGTTACGGTACATGCTGTGTAGTGTCAACTTAAATGGCGAATATCTGCTCCAAGTTTTAAATCGATAGATTTGACTGTAAAGGAGAATATTTGACTTAAACGCAAAACTTAACCAAGAAATCATTGAAATAGGCTTTGGAAGCGAACAAGATAGATAGATAGATAGATAGATAGATAGATAGATAGATTTATTCAGGTATAAGATCATATATACAATCTAAAATTACAAATATTGCATTAAGTAAGACAAGTTTTGTAAGATATTTAAAACAAAGAGAACAAATTCTAAAACTAACATGTGACTTACATTCACATAATATTGCTTAAACATAGATAAAGAATACAAATAGATACTTTGATAAAAGTTATAAAAAGACAATGATTTAATACTAATAATAATCATAAAAAAGTTATTTCAAGTTTAGTCGTGCTTCCTAAATTATTCTCCGCTGATCTTATACCAAGGATAACCCATGAAAGTAGCTTGAAGAGCACTTATTTCCAATGGGGTCCTCGACTCATTACGGCACCGATTTAGTTATATGTTAAGTAAAAAGAAAAAAAAACATCAGTGAAAAACTAATACGCGAAAGAAGAATAAAATAAAAAGGAAGTACTAAAGAGAATTATTTTAGTGAGTACCTCAGTAATAACAACTAAAGTTTAAATAACAATTGGATTTAAAAACTAAATATTAATATCTTATAATTTGGCTTTCCTCAAGTAATTTCCCTTCTTTAAACAGATGTGCTTTTAAAGCAGATTTAAAACGTGACTTATTTTTTTATATCTTTTATGCTGCTTGGCAGAGCATTACAATCTGAAATTGCCTGACAAAAGAATGTCCTTGACTCAAAGGATGAAATTTTCGGAACTACAAAATTGTTTTTACTAAATCTTGTCTTTGTATGTATCTCAGATACTTTAATAAAGTTTTGTTTCAAATAGTTTGGGCATTTATCGCGAGAAATATTGAAGGAATGATTCAGACGTAGTTGCTTCGCTCTGTCACATACTTTGAGGATATTGATATTTTCTAAAACATCATAATTAATACTGGTTCTAGTAGGTAAGTTTAAAACAAATCTAGTTATTCTGTTTTGTGAAGTTTGTAGTTTTGATTTAAATTTCTTATTTAGACCGGAAAGATGGATTCTGACCAGACTGCGTGGATGCTAGTCGCAAACGCATCACTATGTTGGTTCTCTCATGGCACAGCTCATTGAATTGATTAAAAATATGCTTGAAACAATCAACTCTTTTTCCAAAAACACATCCATACATCCTTTTTGAAAGGTAATCATATTTGACACATTAATAAAATTTGTCATAAATATTAATTTTGTACTGTTTATTGAATTACACAAGACACGTGTTATCAATGTTTATCTCCAGTTAGCGTGATTGTATATTGTTGATTGCATTATGTATGGTGGTGACACGTGAAACGTAATTATTTATGTCAATAGCCTAACTTCAGCATATAAACTTGTTGGTGTTACATGTGTGCATCTAAATTTGGATACAAATATGAATATTTGTATGAAATATGACGAATTCCACCCCATACCTTTCCCTCACACTCACTGCATTTGATAACTCTTTCTAAATTTTGATAACTATTACAGTCCTAGATATCTATAAATAAATACATAGTTTAACTACACAAAGTTATATGTTTCACACACAGAAACATTGGTACATGTTATTCCGTGATTTGATGTTTCATTCACATTTTATCCAATATCTTCATACAACTGAGTAACAATAGTTGCAAAAGGAACTCAGGTATCACAATCACCCAATGAAAGCGTCCTGAACAAGGCATTATTATAACCTTTTCGTGAATACACATTGCATGAGTTATGGCTACTTAATTAAGTACATTTATGCAACAAAGCCTGCTTAATGGCTTGTCAGCTGTAGATATTGCAATAGCATTCTTAGACCATATTTAGCTTGTAGGGGAAATAATCTTCAAATCTACTTCCTTTCAATATCGTATTTACCAGTTTGTAATGACAACCACAACTAAAAGGCGGCTTTAGTATTGTGGGAAATGTAAGAGATTAGGAAAGCTTCACAACGCAATTGGTTCACTTTGTAATCATGTTTCATTCATCTTTGTCCAGTTAATGTTGAACTATTTTTACATTTTAAAAAGGATGTGCCAGATATACCTACTGGATAACTAGTTATATGTAAATACCTTATTACAAACTGGAAATTATTAATGCAAGAATAGCTAGGGAAATATGTTTCTTCTTATGCTGAACCTTATTTTCAAAAATGTCAATAAAAACTCATTGATAAGCACATTACATGACAAAAATGTAAATGTTCTATTCAGTAATGGTTTATTTTTTGACAATCTAACTGATCATCTAGTAAAGTTAACAAAGTACCTCCTTAGCCAAATGGATTTTGTCTGAGAGTTTGAGTCCTCATTTGGTCATCCAGAGTTTTCCAGCAATAACAGATAGAAAGTTGCCATATATCCTGCATTTCGTCAATGTGTCATCAGATTGTCTTCAGGAAATTGGCCAAGAAATTTTGTTTTGATATAGGGTTTATGTCCCACCAACACAATTTAGGAATATGGCAAAATTTAAGCTTTGAATGGTAATGAAAGGCTCCGGCGCCATCCATTATAGGTACGGGCAGATGCCTGGGTGGAACCAAACATCTTTGGTAAACCAGTTGTGTTGCTACCTTGCCTGAAAGAATTTTACGTCACTTGAAGGGTTTTAACGCTACATAGTGATGCCAAGAAATTTGAAAGTCAACGTCCAGATTGTAATGGTAAAGGAAGGCCTTTTGTCATGCAGCCATGCATTGCTCTGAGATTACAAGCATTTAATAATGTATAACACCACAAAATGAACATTTGAGAATGATAACAACAATGTATCTTAAAATAACTTCCCGGCATTTCCTTTTATTCTATTCACGGGAAAGATTAAAACATTGTTTAAAATAACTGGGGCTGATGTATTCGGTCCGAAATGGTGAAAATAAGTACAGTGTGAATGTTCATTCCAAAATATCTGGATATCTCTATCGTATTTTGTAATTATCTCCCTTTTTATCAGACCAAAAAGATCAACACTTATAATAACACACATAGTTTACCATATTTAATGTAACAGATGTAATCGCTTCACTGATAATTTAATAATTTCAATAATATAAGATGCCAAGAGCAAATGCACAGGCTTGCTTTTTACCTCCCTTTACTTTGTCTTTATCGTGTTATCGATATGCTTTAAATTGTTAAGATGAACTTAAAAGATATACAGTAATGTTGATGCAGACATATTTTGTATAAAGGAATGTCTTTTGTTTATGTCATATCTGTATTTTGAAGATATTGCAAATTATACTAAATTTATAAAATTACAAGCGATTTGTCTCCTTCTCTTTTAGCACAAATAACTCAATTTATAAAACACAAGATAGAATTAAATGTTCCACTTACATTTGTTTAATACACTCTGTAACATAAAATGTGCATACAGTACATTTTAAACAAAATTGGAAAGAAAATGTAAAAATGAATAACTTGAGGCGGCCATTTTGAAATCAAGATGGCTGCTAAAATAATGATATAAAATGATATAAAAATTTCGCCAATGGATTCTGATTCTCTGGAGAGTTAATAAAAACACAGCTCTATAGAATATAGCGGAAAAACACAAATTCATATTTTTAGATTATTCGGCACAGACTATAAAGGTAAATTTATCTGCCCTTGATGTTCTTAATCTATCATTCAAAAGGAATGTCGGTGATCATGATTGACGGAAATCAGCGAATACTTAGTTGATATCTAAACAGAAATAAAGAATGTAATACAAGTTCAGCAGTTAGGTATTTAGTTTAGCTGTTTTTCGTCTTTAATTTCCCGCTTTCGTTCTGCCTTGCTAATCACTTTCACTGATATATTTTGAGTAAGATCCTTGTTTTTAATAAAACAATTGTTTAATTATATATGAGCAAATAGCTCTCCTGTTAAAGAGGTAAATGTAAATATAATTTTCATATGACCGACAATTTAGATAATATCAGACAAATGTATTTAAACGATAAATGTTGGCGCAGAAAATGTCAAATGCATAAAAGGAAATAAGATAATGTTACAAATTACCGAGTACGTAAAAAAGTGTGTTATGTATTAAAGATTAAAACGTTTGCGTTCATATTCCAATTGATTTTATCGTGGGTGTGTACTTAGAACAAACCACCGGACCCCTTGTAGAGCTAATGATGGATACAAATAAAACCAATTATTTTTTTTTTAAACTTGGTCTGTAGCATCAGTTTTAGGTCTTCTCCTAAATTTATTCCAACGGGAACACTTGGCTTCTTAAGACTTGATGCGGCCGATAGGGCTAAAAATGGATAATCTTTAAACAATCTGTCATAAATCTCTTCATATGTATTCACAAAACTAGGTCTGTACTGGTAATACAAAGTTCTCTGTCACATGTGCTCACAATGGGACAATTGTACCGTTTAAGGAACCGTTAGAGTCTCTTGAGTAAAAATTAGAAATTAGAGTCTGAAACGTTAATTTTAAGGCCCTCTCCCGAATGTTTTTAAATCGGGGCCGCTTTTCGAAGCGTCTATATCTTTAAACAGACCAAAAAAAAAACAAACGTATTTTGAACAATAATATGCTAAACGAGATGTAAAAATGGACTGGATCAAGAGTTACATGCAACATAAATAAAGGATCCGTTCTAGATATCACGACTTCTGATTTCCGACTTCGCACTTCAGACTTTTCATACTATACGCGTACGGAAGTACTAGACCTTTGGAATATGCATTCGAGTTATAAGAAGAGATGTCCGTAAGACAGCCAATGCTTGACTAATCGAATTGTTGTCCCAGAATCAGGGATATTACGAGTAGTTTGTTTTATAAAAGGGGCAAAAATACATGTCAGAGTTATGGAACTTGAACCAGTGAGTTAGGTTTTTAATCTAGAAAAAGAAAATGTAAGCTTCAAATCCATTTGCCTTTACGTAATAGCTATATGTACTTGCACACAAAACCTTAACCGGGAAGTCCAAAAGGGGGCCTAATTTGGCCAAAATGCAAGTCAGAGTTTTGGGACTTGGTGCTATAACATAGTTTCATAACCCAAAAGACACATGTGAAGTTTCACATTCAATATCTGCATTAGTTTTGGATATAGTAACTTGCATGTTAAACGTTAACCAGAATTCAAGAAGTCCAAAAGGGGGCATATTTTTGCTAAAATAAATGTCAAAGTTAAGGGATTTGACCCAGTGAGGTTTGTAATTGGATTTTAAAGAAAAAAATAAGTTTCAAAACTATATACCTTTAAATGATAGCCATATGTACTTGCATGCAAAACTTTAACAACACCGACGCCGACGCCATGGGGAGTAGAATAACTAGACTATTCTCTGAATAGTCGAGCTAAACAGAAACTTTCAAAGCAATATTCCTTTAAGAAATAGTTATAATACATTTTCTTACATGAAAAACTTTAATCAGTATTTTCAGATTTCCGATTTCCGACTTCTGACTTCCGACTTCCGATATCCAAGTTCCGACTTCCGACTTCTGACTTCCGATTTCCGACCGACTTCTGACCTCCGACTTCCGACTTCCGACCAACTTCTGACTTCCGAGTTCCGAGTTCCGAGTTCCGACTTCCGACTTCCGACTTCCGACATCCGACTTCTGACTTCTGACTTCTGATTTCCGACATCTGACTTCCGAGTTCCGAGTTCCGACTTCTGACTTCTGACTTCCGTATGCTTATAGTATGAAAAGTCTGAAGTGCGAAATCGGAAGTCAGAAGTCGGAACTCGTAAGTCACCACCGGGCTTTCGTAGCATACTGTCGGTGAGTTCATGTTTAAATTTTGCTCAGTTATGTCTCTTTCTAAATTTTATAACATTATACTTATTTCTACATCTTCTGTACTAAACCCCTCATACAGGCATACAGCCTCGATCCAACTCAAATTACTTTTTGTATTTATCACAAACTGTACTGTAAAATCTGGTATATAAGCGCATATTCGAATATTAAAGCATATCAAAAGTAAGCGCATATAGCCTTCCCGTTATTCCGTATGGGATAATAAGCCCATTTTATGTCCTTTCCGTAATTTTGTCTCGAAAGTAGGCGCATATCCGAATATTGGTAAACAAACAACAGATGCAGCAAAAAGACGTAATTAACGGTATCATATCGTGATAATTGTTTATCATGAATACATGTGACAAGTGTTCTTACCTGTTGAATAGCCGATAGATGTTCAAATATTTTAACGTCTATTGTCTTGTAAAACGTTAATCGTTTACGATAATCATTACAGTTTGTCATTCTTGTATAAATCTGTGAAAACAATATGAGTAAAATACCGCTTAGCAAAATCTTACTCTAGGGAGGGAAAAGAAAATAGAAATTGTTGACTTTTATGAAAGATGTGGGAAACAATACCGCGCATGTAAGTAGTATAATTTGAACACTAAAACAACAACGACGACGTCCCTTTAGCCTCTCTCATCACATGCAGTTCAAGTGCATATGTGCAAGTGAATATGGTAGTTGAACGCTATAATCTTTGTGTTGAACAGTGATTGAATGGCATGAGCGTATGAACATTATATACAATGTATTGTTATGCTTTCATTATGTATAAATACTGTATGCAATAAATGGAAGTAGTTCACTGCGCATGCCAATGCCAATGTTTTACTTTCGTTTTCTTAACCGAGGTAAGCAATGTCAATTTTCCAATTATATCAAAGATTGGCACACACGGCTTGTCTATAAGCGCATAGTTTTGGCTTAAGTATAAGCGCTTATCAAAAAGGTGTATTAGAGTGCCACTAAAATTAATTATAAGCGTATACGCATTTTTACCAGATTTTACAGTATGTTAGATTTGCATAAGTCTGTAGAGTATTGAAAATAAATATGTCTGCACAAATTGAATTTCTCTTTAATAACACTTTTTACACATTGTTTTCATTTTATCTTATCTATTACTCTATTGCAAGGCGCATTGCTTCAAAATGCGTTTTCAAAGAAAATGTTGGTTTCAACATTTCTGTTTTACATAACTTTGTCTCAAAAGTTTGTTCGAGTCTGCCATCAAGAGAAATTCACACATTGTTGTAACATTTGCTTTTTTGTGTATTGTTAAAACGCGCATTGAAATGCATAATGTTTTCGATTTTGTACACCGACACTTGCAAACATCAATGTAAGAAGTAAATATAAAAAAGTAAAGTTAGAACTAAGAACTAAGAAGTATAAATGAAGAAATAACAAATGAAAATTAAATACAATGCCTTGAATTTATGTACACATATATTTTTATATAATATAATTATAATAAATTCTTAAAAGGTATTCACATGTTTTCTTTAATATCTAGTTTTGATAGACTTTCTTGAATAAAACAAATATCAGAAACTACATATTTTTTATTACTTTTCTATTTTTAATTTACACCATTTTGCTTTTTTATTTCATGAGTGACTTACATCTAATACGTACAAAACGGACACTTAAAACCACGGGTGTTCATCATGCATTTTACTGTAATATTAAGATATATTTTGAATTCTGGCAAAAGGAATAACTCTTCTGTCCGTGTGTATTTCTTCATTCCTTGGATGTTTAATTCAGAATAATTGTCTTTCTTCACGGTTTTTATGGGACTCTTGAACATGCTTAAACATGAATAAAAATTTATCTGTAATTGTAATATTTCATGGCTATAAACCAAAAGCTACATTTTCTATACTTTCTTCGGCTGAATTGTAAACATATCCCTATAGAACATTCATGCGGGATCCCAGTGAAATCCCCTGGGATTCCACCAGGCTTGAGTCGCACCGCAAGGAGAGGCAGATAAATGGAGGTCACAGTTAGGCAGCGTAGCTGGTCCAGCGAATTTATTCCTGAAAGATAAGATCTTCAGAAGACGGCAAACAAATGCAGCTGATCCAACGCAAAGGCTTTATTTCTTAGCGGAAACTTCTTAATCAAGTCTATTTTTTCCACATTCGAGATCATCAGACTTTATCGTAGATTTTCATATAAAACTCTACCTTAATATCGTCCCATCAAGGCGGACAAAAAACAGTAAAATAGTCTACCACACCATAATTTCAAAGAGTTTCCTGACCGTGGTTTTGCAGCTGCTTCCGATAAAATATACATGCAAATATCATTTTTCCTGTCGTGCAAAAGTAGACTTCCTTTCTCACACTGCCAAATGTCAGCTTCTTTGAGTATAGTGTTACCTTGAATAGCATCATTTGAATGTCGACATAGATATTGTATCATCGTTTCTCCAAAGAGACACAACTGTTTACTCGCCATTCCTAAAGACTTCCACTTCGATTTATCGACCAGTTTTATGAAATAATATTCTGAAGATTTAAGTCTCAAATACCAGTTCAATTCAACATTTTGATGTCTATCCGCATGACCGGTTTTTGCGTTTAGATGACCTGTAAAAAGAACAATAATGTTGTAAACATTTATGACATACGCCCAGTAAATGAAACAGAAAAATAAACTAAAATACAGACTTACACTATAAAGTAGAATCAGGTATAGAACGAATTACTGCACTCTCCTTTTACAGAACAAGAGCACCGCCTTGCGGATGCAGATGCTCATCTGAATTTTTGTTTCTGTGTAAAAAGAAATATAAACCTAGCCATGATTTTCTAAGTCCTATAAACCTAGCCGTGATTCTCTAGACCGAAGGAGGTCACTATTCTTGCAAAAGGCAATGCAGAGTTACGGTACTTGCTGTGCAGTGTCAACTTTAATGGCGAATAACTGCTCCAGGTTTTAAATCGATAGATTTGACCGTAAAGGAGAAAAGTTGACCGCGAACAGCATGGATCTCGGTCAGACTGCGCGGATGCTGGTCACAAACGCGGCACTATGTTGGTTTTCTCATGGCGCAGCTCATTTAATTAAATAAAAATATTCTTGAATCATACAGGTCTATGTTCAAAAGGTAATCATATTTCACACATTGATAAAATTTGTCGTAAATATTTGTACTGGATTACACAAGATGACACGTTTTATCAATGTTTATCTCTAATCAGCGTGATTTTATATTGTTGATTGCATTATGTATGGCGGTGACACGTGAAATGTAATTATTTATGTCATATATCACCCTTTGCGCCTTTAATTAAATAAATACGGGTGCATTTCGGTTATGAAATTACCCGTGCGCACGCCAAACTTCAATAACATATGAAATCGTTTTGTGTAAACGGATTTTCTTTTCCTTTCGTTAGTTAAATATTTGTGTCATTCATGATTGAATTCTGTCAAATACCCTTCGGCTGGTCTGATTCTATGTTGGTCGAAAAACCCATTACCAACTTTTAGTAACATCTCGAAACCGATCTACCTATCATATAAATCAATAAAACCAATAATCCGATATATTCGCTACCAGACGAATTCCCGTACTAACTGTTGTTGTTGTAGTAACACGGGAGAAAATCGATAATTAAAGGTGGATAATCAGATTTTGGCCATGTAACGGATTTGTTCGAAACTTTAGCATCTGATCATTTCCACTCATTTATGTTCACTTAACACTTAATACAAATTAGATTTTCACTGGAGGTATTTTTAAAATTTCATTTTCCTATCCTGGTTGCCCAACCAAGATAGAGTTATTTTATCATAAGTATAAATTTGATAAACATACTTTGCCTAAGGAAATGTATAAATATTAGTCATATTGTAATATATTTGTAAAATATTTGCATTAAAAATTATGTATTTAGATGGAATTCATTAGAAACGCAAGTTTGAAAAAATATTATTACCTCCCTTTGCCTATCTTGGTTGCGCAACCAAGACAGATTGGAAATAAATGAATTCAGAAGCTACACACAGCTTTTAAACTTGCATTTTGGTTCAGATTGTTCAATAGTTGATATGTCTATCAAATGCAAATGTAAAACTAGACATTGTATCGAAAAAAAGAAATACCCAGCTTTTTTATACTTTCATATTAAAGGGAGTAATTACAAAATTTTATAAAATTAATAAAATATACATTTCAAATAGGAATCTAACTCTATGTAATCGGTCTTTTTGTTCCTTAAAAAATTCTCTACCAGAATATACAAAAAGTAAAAAATGTCATTAAATGTTGATTAAATGTGATTGACCACCTTTAAGTGAAAATCGGAACAAGTCGAAAATTTATATAATACTTTATTAATACATGGAACATCGTGCTAACGTATATCTATGTACAGAAAAGAAATATTTACGCACAAGAAACTGTCTGTAAATAAAATAAATATTCAAGAAGAGCTTTTTTCAAGATATCTAAAAAGTATTTTTGTTGCCGAACGATCTGGCGGCCGGTCGCTTTAAAGAAAAATATGTATAGAAATAAGAGTTATACTTAACCCTTACCATGCTAGACACTATTGGTTCTTCCTTTGCAATCAGTGTAGATCATGATCAGCCTGCACATCCGTGCAGACTGATCATGATCTGTACTCTCTGCCATTCAGCCAGTATTTTTTTGGGTGTGCACCCCTTTTCATAATTAATTGTACTGTCCAAATTGAAAGATAGACAAGTTCATTATTGTAGTTTAGCATGGTAAGGATTAAGTTTTTTATATCGTGCCTAAACAGAAATATCATATTTGCGTGACTTGAATAAGTACTGCTGACAAATACTACTACCATAGTATACTTGAACTATAAATATATTGTTACAGGAAAAAAAAAACAACAATAACTTCATCAATATCTCAATTTTAGAATAGCAGACTTATCTAAGTCAGGCACGTGTCCAGGTGGGGGGAGGGGACAGGGGCCTCCCCAGCTGGCTGGCTAGATACGATTTTTATTACTATGCCCCCCCCCCCCCCCCCCCATTAACAAATTTATACACCAGCGCAACTGGCTTGATTTGACAGCAATACACAGGCTAAAGAGCCATAAAACCGTGTCCGGTAGTGGAAATTAGCCCCAGGCATGTCACAGGTAAAAGTTTATCTGTGCATGCTTCATTCATCGCTTGATCGGCACTTGATTGGGTAGTGGAGAAACTATTATGTTTTTTACTATTTGGAAGTGTTATAAAATGATCAGAACATAATTCAAAATTGTTGGTTTTGTTAAGTAAATCTTAAAATGAATCTTAAATTGAAACACTATTATGGTTGTATTTTGTTTTTACATTAAGGCACATTCCCCAAATTTATTAAATTGATAGATATTTATCCGATCTTTTTATTTTGTACAACAATTATGAATTTGAAACTACTGTATCAGTTTTACTCTTTTGGGTCCAATAACCTTACTTAAAAACTCCCATAGTTTTAAAAAGTAGTTTCTCAGTAAATCTTACAAAACGCATCTAAAACTCGTTACTTGTGAGGGTTTTTTATACATATAAATATCATTTAATATGTGCCGTGATGTTATAGTTTGTTTTGTTGGAAATCTAAAAACATTTGGCCATTTTGCAAATAGGATACCCTTAATAATTAGACTAGCCACTAGACTGATAATTACGATATTTCTATGATTTTTTTTCTTTTTTTTATGTTCATAGAGACAAAAGCCAGTCTATTCTAGAGATTTTCTAAGAGGACTGATGTTAAAATTGTAATATTGGACATAGTTTATAGACTTGCTCAGTTCATTACATGAAATCATAAAAATGTGAAAAAATATCATAGTCTAGGAGCTACTCTACTTAATAATCATCTTAAAACTTCAACATTTTTTTCAACTGGGTATCATACAGAAAAATAAGTCCATACACTGTGACTGTACAATCATATATACATTGAAAAGGCTTGATGAAATGATTAAAATGTAGACTTTTTCTTAAATATATGATACATTCATGCATCCTTAAAGGTGTTTCAGGTAGCAGGAAAATGCATCTATTCATGTGCCATATTAAAATATTTCGTAATCGGGAGGGGATATCCCTCCCGAACCCACCCCAGGTTGGGCCCCCAGCAAACAAATCCTGCACACGGGCCTGACTAAGTAATAACTTTAGGCCTGGATCTTTACTCATGTACGGAACAACTCTATTAACGATGTGAATTCTAAATTTGTACTGATTCTTCCTACTGTCATACGATTCATGAAGTAAGGGTAAAAATCGTAAAAAAATCCTGAAAGAAAGGGGAAAGACTATATAAAGACAGAAGAAAGTAAAAGACATATATTACAACGCAAAAACCATAAAACCATAAAAATACCTATCACTTATAGTAAGTGGGGTAACATATCTTTTATGATCCGGCTTGAAACAACACTGACCGGATATTGTTTACCTCTAGGCAATATTGTAATACACAATAAAAGTCAAAGGGTAATTTTAAGATATTTGTTACAATAAAGTAATTTTATGCTTAATGTGATTTTGTGCAATCTTGAGACTAAAACAAATAATAGATATCGCATTTTTTTTAAAACGAATGATTAAAGAATGTACCAAAAAAAAAAAAACGCATTAATTTAAGAATACAGAAAAATATATAAGTAGGTTCGGAAAGAAGCAGAATTATCAGTTCACCAAGGCTATCTTTCAAATTAAAGTTTGGTCATCTCATGAATAATAAAAAATGATTTTTTTTTTGTTTCAAAATTATTAAAAATTCCCACATGAAGAAAAAAAGATGACCGCGTCGGAGATCGAACCCGGACCGCCGCGGCAATAAAAAAGTCTCCAGATCGAACGGCAAAAAAAATAATATAGGCCTCTGGAAATTAATCATCGCTATATTTCTTAAGAATACTTTGAAACTCAATTACTGACAGACTATATTTTATGGAAACACGTGAGAAATAGTTGCTTTAAGTATTTTTTGCGATGAAAATTAAAAGCATTTGTACATTAAATGCGAATTGAATACTAAATCATCCATAGCGTTATTTTAAACGACAGCGGATCTAGGTTTCGGCGTTTCTGAGTTCAACAATTAATTTGTTTTAATCTGTCTTAATTACAATCTCAGATTTTTTTTTCAATGTGAAGCTGCATACAATTCATACACCGACAAAGTCAGACTAGCAGACGACAATATTTTCCGTAACAGCTTCCGAGTACTTACGGATAACGGCGGAAGAAGCCGGAATTTTTTAAGAAATGTTCACCGTACACACTAAAATGCAAAAAGGACCAAACAATCCATTATAAAATTTAAAACAAATTACACATAACGAAAACTGAATAATATTTCTACATTTTAGGGGTATCGATTTTTTGATTATTTGCGGAAAATATCTCATTTTATCTGTTATATTTGAAAAAGTCAGTTTTTTGACCCGTTTCCTACAGAGTCTATATGAACTGAAGTGGGTCTGTTTAAAGTCAAAAAAGACCAACCAAATATTAAATTTTTTTTTAAAGAATATTCATAATATCCGGAATAGATTAAACTTTAATTTGTGGGGTATCGAATTTTTGATTTCCAAATATAACGTTTTCTATTTAAGTTTAAGTATTTTTTTCCTTATTTGTTTATATAGGCAAATTTATCGATTTTCCGATAGACCGATGTTACTAAAAGTTGGTAGTGCACTATGTTGGTTTTCTCATGGCGCGACTCATATTCTGTTTTCTTGCATTATCTGACCGAAAGTCTGAATTTAATGGTCGCAGCGGTTAGTAGTTAGAAACATGATGTTTCTGAAACAGTATAACCCCATTTGACCTTTAATCCTCGGTCCGAACCAACTAATGCCGGACAATTTAAAATCCACAGGTTTAAAACCCAGTGAAAACCTCTGATTTAACTAAAGATGATTTAATTAAAGATGATTTAAAATGAAGAAAACATATGTCTTTATTTAAAAATAGTTTCCACTTAAAAACTTTAAACACTACACCGAGAGACCAAAATGTAGAATAAGTTTGACCTAATATAACAATACAGGAAGTAAAATATAATGTGGTTGAATTTAGACCACATTTATTTCTGTTTAAATCACTCTTTTACTTCCTTGTTTTGTAATCCTTCTACATAGATAAAACAACTGTTAAAGACATTAGAAATGACACAAAATGTACACAATACCAATAAATACATTAATAATTATCCATGAAACAAGAAAATTTCAAACTAAAAATAACATAGACCGAGAAACCAATGCTAAATATAACAAATATAACAAGGTCAGGTTATTTACAAATCTATCCCCTTTTAATAATTGAAATTAAAAAAAACAAGTAATC
>NW_026462484.1:0-61859 GCF_021730395.1 Mercenaria mercenaria
CTCACGACAGCAATCGATATATGACTTCAATCATTCAGTCAGTGCCACATCAAAGTGAAGGCAATCCTGATGCCAAAATTCCAATGCCGGATGCAGAAATGTCTACCAAATGGAATGATTCTGTTGATGGTGGATAATTTACCAGTTCTACTCGTTAATTCTAAAAACCTTTAAACATACTGTAAAAGTTCTATTTAACGCATAATAATTTACCTATACCCTTTCATTTAATAATTAAATGAAGTTATGGTCATTATACAATATATTATTTAAATTCGTTCTCTTTTCACTGCTGTTAGTTACTTCGATTCGGTGATCATGTATATATTTACTATTATTATGGCATTTTGTTTGGATTTAATCATTATCATATCCCTCATTTTATATTCATCGACTGATTTCAGATCACAGAGTAAATGAACATCACCCATATAATGAAAAAAATGTTGAAAAAGTCTCTAGGACACACATTCCAAATGACGATCATGATAAATGTGCCCAAACTCAAATTAATGGTAATGCCTTGGACATCTTTTCAAAAGAAGACGATGGAAAATTTGAAAGCCATGCATACCTTTTTAATGAACTTTCACTTTCTGTGTTAGAACCTGCAGATAAAGATATAGCAAGGAGTACAGAGTCATCTGTGAACGGTACTTGTAAGTATGTTTAGAAAGATGCAAGAGGGTGTATTAACTGTCATGAATTCAATTTAAACACAAAGAAAACTAGCAAATGTCGTGGATAAGTGATTAAACTACTTTTCAGAAACAGCTGCGTCAGATCTGAGTCTCAAGTGCGTGGTCAGTATTATAGGTTATTAGCTTTGTATCGGGAAATATGCACGAGTTCTCAGCGGAAATATTGCGCGACTTTAGGAGCGCGATATTCTTCCGCTGAAGAACGAGTGCATATTTCCCGATGCAAAGTTAATAACTTTTTTATTACATACACATCTACACGTATAAATATAATGTAAATATCATAAATTTGTTCAATAGCCTGAATAGATTCGACAATACTGAACTCAATAGAAAAAAAATAGTGCAAGAACAAACACTGAATTACGTCACGCACCCGATATGAAATTCAGGTGTCAGTGTATGGAAAAATATTGACGTTTCCGGTACCAGTGTAACTTAACGGGGAATAGAAACGTGTATGTAATAAATGGCTTTAGACATCAATTGAAAGGGAAAACATGTCATGAATTATGATAGTCAGATATAACGGGCTTGTTGAGGATGGAACAATCTTTTATTCAGGATAAATTGATAGCAGACAATTTATTATTTAATGCCAAATTAAACTCAAACTTAAACTTTCAGTACAAAACAAACAGGCGAATGCGCCTTGAAACATAATACTTTTAAGTAAAAGAGAATACTATATCTTTTATGTGGAAGAATGGAGAAATCGAGGCGTAACGCTGCATTTTGAATTGTTCATTCGTCTATATGATGAACAATTTAAAGGTTTTTTTCTGACTTAAAACACGATTATAATGACAGTTATAGAATAGGGGTAGGGTTTCTTTTCCTCAATAAGGCAATGGCAATACAATAAATAATGTCTCCGTAATAAACAAAAAAAAGTCTCTGCAGGAGTTTATAAAAATTAAGAAATTTCTTACAATTGAAATATTGTCATCTAATATTTAAATTTCCTGAGGTACATGTTTCCATTTGAGGAAAATAACTTAAATTTATGCCTCTAGTTGTCAAGGATTGTCCGCGCTAGCTTAAATATCTGAAATTAACAAAATTGTAGAGCTTTCGTCAGCGTTTGTATCCAAGTCAAATACGTTTTGCATTTTCGGATACTACCAGACCGAATGCTTTTAAACTTGGCATCATAAGATGAATACACAAGACAGCTTTCGTAATGATCCCCTTTTAATCTTTTTTTAAGTTTTGAAGGTTTATCAGAGACTATTATATGTCTCGGAATGTATAGTCAAATTATGCAGTATTGATGTAAAGTACGTCATTTGAGTGCTATTAGCATTATGACAAATTGAAAACGTATCAGATTTTAATTTTACATTTTGGGAATCTGAGAAAGACAGGTCGTAGTTTTATTGATATGTAATTTTGACTGAATATCATTTCATGGTAGCATCAGAGCTGAAAGGAAACATATGTGAAGGTGATGAAACCGGGAATACCATCTCGTTAGAATCGGTACAGAATCAATGTCAAGACAGTGAATGTAATACAATCACGGATAAGGGATATTTGGAAACTTGCAAAGAAGGTAAAACATCGTACGAGTAATCGATAAATTGTAAGTATGGCACTGTCTGGAAAACTTTAATTTTATATTTGTACAATGCTTTAATTTATATAGTTCAGTGTGCAAAACTGGCTTAACAAATTCGCTTTACTCATTATCATTACGTTATAAGAGACTTTAAAATCTCAGCAAGAGTATTATGTTTTAACGTTTGTTAAGTAACAGAGTCTAAATTTATTTTTGTTGATACTTCTAGATGAGGGAGAAGAGACGCGAGCTCATAGTGAAGTTTCTTATGATGGTGATGGGAAACACAGTTCAAATATTAACAGTACAAACATTGGACAGATAAGTACCACAGAGGTTCTTGGGACAGAAAAAGGGCCAGTCGTGGGTGAAGGAGATGATATCGAAGAAACACATATTGCGGGTACAAAGAACCTTTCACGCGAACCACAGTCTTTAAGAAGTGAAAAAGAGGTTGCATATGTAGAGGACAAAACAGGCACTTGTCAGTAATTGTACGAGTAATTGATAAATTGTAAATATGGCACTGTCTGGTAAACCTTAATTCTATATTCGTACAATGATTAAATTTATATAGTTCTGTGTGCAAAACTGTCTTAACAAATTCGATTTACTCATTATCATTACGTAATAGGAGACTTTAAAAACTTAGCTACAGTATCTGTAACTGAATCTAAATTCATTTTTGTTGATACTTCTAGATCAGGGAGAAGAGACGCAAGCTCATCGTGAAGTTTCTTATGATGGTGATAGGAAGCACAGTTCCAGTATTAACACTACAAAAAGTGGACAGATAAGTACCACAGAGCTTCTAGGGACGACAAAAATAGAGTTAATCGTGGGTGAAGGAGATGATATCGAAGAAACAAATACTGAGAGTACAACGAAACTTTCATTCGAACCACAATCCTTAAGAGGTGAAAAAGAGGTCGTATATGTAGACGAAACAGGCACGTTTCAGTAATTGTATGAGTAATTAATAAATTGTAAATATGGCACTGTCTGGTAAACCTTAATTATATATTCGTACAATGCTTTAATTTTTATTTTTCTGTATGCAAAGTTATCTTAACGAATTTTCTTTACTCATTATCAGTACGTAATAGGAGACTTTAAAATCTTAGCTACAGTATTACGTTTGAATATATTTTTTTAGTAACTGAGTCTAAATTCATTTCTGTTGATACTTCTAGATGAGGGAGAAGAGACGCAGGCTCATCGTGAAGTTTCTTATGATGATGATAGGAAGCACAGTTCCAGTATAAACAGTATAAGAATTAGACAGATAAGTACCACAGAGCTTCTAGGGACGACACAAATAGAGGCAGTCGTTGGAGAAGGAGATGATATCGAAGAAACACATACTGAGAGTACAACGAAACTTTCACTCGAACCACAGTCCTTAAGAAGTGAAAAAGAGGTCGCATATGTAAAGGACGAAACAGGCACGTTTCAGTAATTGTACGAGTAATTGATAAATTGTAAATATGGCACTGTCTGGTAAACCTTAATTCTATATTCGTACAATGCTTTAATTTATATTGTTCTGTGTGCAAATTTATCTTAACGGCTTTTCTTTACTCATTATCATTACGTATTAGGAGACTTTAAAATCTTAGCGACAGTATTATATTATAACTTTTTTTCAGTAACTGAGTACTTCGAGCCTCACTCGGGGCGTCGAATTCTTCATGTAAGGAAGCCATCCAGCTGGCTTACGGAAGGTCGGTGGTTCTACCCAGGTGTCCGCTCATGATGAAATAATGCACGGAGGGGCACCTGGGGTCTTCCTCCACCATCAAATGCTGGAAAGTCGCCATATGACCTATAATTGTGTCGGTGCGACGTTAAACCCAACAAAAATAAAAAATAAAATAACTGAGTATAAATCCATTTCTGGTGATTCTTCTAGATGTGGGAGAAGAGACGCAAGCTCATGGTGAAGTTTCTTATGCTGTTGATAAGAAGCACAGTTCCAGTATTAACACTACAAACATGATACGTACTACAGAGCTTCTAGGGACGACAAAAATAGAGTCAGCCGTGGGTGAAGGAAATGATATCGAAGAAACACATACTGAGAGTACAACGAAACTTTCATTCGAACCACAGTCCTTAAGAGGTGAAAAAGAGGTCGCATATGTAAAGGACGAAACAGGCACGTTTCAGTAATTGTACGAGTAATTGATAAATTGTAAATATGGCACTGTCTGGTAAACCTTAATTCTATATTCGTACAATGATTAAATTTGTATTATTCTGTGTGCAAATCTACTTTAACGAATTTTCTTTACTCATTATCATTACGTAATAGGACACATTAAAATCTTAGCTACAGTATTTGTAACTGAGTCTAAATTCATTTCTGTTGATACTTCTAGATGAGGGAGAAGAGACGCAAGCTCATAGTGAAGTTTCTTATGCTGTTGATAGGAAGCACAGTTCCAGTATTAACAGTACAAAAATTGGACAGATATATACCACAGAGCGTCTAGGGACGACAAAGATAGAGTCAGTCGTGGGTGAAGTGGATGATATCGAAGAAATACATATTGCAGGTACAAAGAAACTTTCACTCGAACCACAGCCCTTAAGAAGTGAAAAAGAGGACGAAACAGGCACGTGTCAGTAATTGTATAAAATAATTTTAAAATCGATCTTGTTTATGATTATTTATGGCGTCTCATATGGAACCCACAAAGGTTATAATAGTTTCTTTCATGGATATCTAACAGCACATAAAAATATTAAAATGACAAATTTTCAAGGCAATATTTTGTATCTGAATATGTACGTGATTTATTTGTGATTGAACGCCAATGTGCAGTGTTGATCCTTACGCTGGCTTTGCTCAATGCTTGCTGGGTTCTGTACGGGTATGCGGTGTTGACTGACTTTATTTCGACTTGAAATTCATGCATGCCAGAGCAGTATACCAAATCTGACATTATATCTTCAAGTGTGGTCAAAAGGGTCATAACATATTGTACATTGTCATAACATATTGTACATTCTTGTCCGGTTAATAAGTTTGTAACCCAGAATCTGAAGCATTATGTAAAAATAGTATTTATTTTAGATGTATTTATCACTGCTTTGTGGTGTACACTGCACAAAGTCCATCTTGTTACTATTTGAAATATATCAGCTGTACCAAATTTACTTAAAAGCTATTGAAAGAATGAAACAAAAATAAATACATGTAAGATTAAGTATCTTTCACAAGTGAACACCAAATCTTACATACGCCACTTGTGAAAATATACCCGGTGATAGATATTTTTGATCTGACACTGAAACAAACACATGCTCTCTATAAATATGTATTTCCTTTAATTTGCTTTCAAATTGTCAGTTTCAGTATTTTAATACAAAATACTGGAGATAAATGTAAATTCGTTATAATATTTTAGTCAAAATCCATAATATACATTATTACAAAATATCCATATAAACAGTTTCTGTTGTCAGCAGTTTTTATCAAAATTAGTGTTCTATCTTGTGAAAATATTATTGAGCGGAAAAATACTCTAATGAAGTTGCCAGTTTTATGTATTTCCGACGACATTAAAGTATTACGTATTTTATGCAGCAGTGTGTCAAGCAGCTGAATTAAAAGTTAAGCTGCGATCATCCAATGAAGACTTGGAATGTCCTTTTGTGCAAGAAGCAAACACAACAGGTATTGTTAACTGTATTATTTTCACAAGTTATATAGGCTAGATTTTTTATCATTTAATCTAAAAATAATAATGATCTAAATAAAAGCTGGAGAGATGATAATAAACATGCACTGTTTTAATGTTAACGTGGGCCTGGTAGAAAGTGGCACTGTGTTCGTCATCTATAAAACTTATGTTTCGGCTAAAGCTAGAAAAATAAAAACATTCGAAAACTTTTATTTAAATGATGTAGGCAGATATACAACAATATGAATAATGTAAATAATTTATTTTACTCCCACTGACGAAATTCAGTGTTATACTGATTTTGACCATACAACTTGTTGAATTAGGTAAGGTCCAACCAGTAAGATCATGCAATCACATTCAAGCAACATTTTATGACATTATAACTTTTCGAATATTCTGAGATTTATTTAAGGATCAAAAAGATTCATGAGATAGTGTAAGATCCCTATTATAACTTCTAAACATATATTTATGTAAAACGTACTAACATTCCACTAGCATTCCTTTAATATCAAAATGTCTAAAAGGTGGAGTATTTTTTATTTCAATTTAATTCTAGTTTTACATTTGTATTTAAAACATATTGGGTACTTCAACAATCTGAATCACAAGACAAGTTTAAAAACCACGTGTAGCTTCATAATTCATTTATTTCCAATCTATCTTGGTTGCGGAACTAAGACAGACAAAGGGGTGCATAAGTAGTAAAGTAAGAGCTGTATCTCCACCGTTTCATGCTAACATGCTATTCATGTTAACAAAGTCAGTGACCGTGACATTTTCCGTGACCTACTTGGGTACATGTGGGACACCTCCATTCTAAATATAGAACGTGTTGACAGATCACGCCACGATCTAGTGCTTATTATTACGGTTTTTTTTTTTTTTTTTTTTTTTTGGTTTTTTTTTGGGGGGTGGGGGTGGAGGTCACAGGGTGGTTTGATCTTTACTACTGGTACACGAATTTGACAAACATGCTTTTCTAATACATTTCGGCTACAATATAAGTGTCAATGCACAACTTTGTCAATACAACTGTTCATATATTCACATCATTGCTTAGTCTAAGTATTCTTACAGTTATGATAAAATAGCTCTATCTTGGTTGGGCAATCAGAATAGGGATATCAAAATATTAGATAACACCAGAATTAAGTGTGAATGATCAGTTGTTAAAAGTTTCAAAACAATTCATTACATTACTTGACCAAAATCTGATTTAAAAAAAAACCTTAAAAATTGCATAATAGCAAATATAACTTTTATCAGATTACAATTGATTTCTAAATGCAAACATTGATTTGTTGTATAATCAGACAAGTTCTTTCGGAAGTGTACATTTAGACTGGCATAGACTCCTTTAAAATAAATATCTCTGCCATAAAATCCTCTTAATTAGCACTTTCTGAGAAAAAGAACATTATATCTTATCTCTGACTCTTATCTACATCTGTTGAGATATGCCTAGAGAGAAAAGGGATTTATAAGAAATTATCAGTATCATTATGAAGAAATGAATAAACTTTATTGCAGATAACTTGATCTCAACAGACTTTGTAAGTCTAGAGTACCATGTGATGTTTGAAAAGAAATCAAGAAAAATAAACAAGTCACTCTTTGTGATAATAGGCCACTCGCAATTTGTTTGCTGTGCTTCGACTCAAAATTTTAAGTCTGTGATGGGAGTAACATAAGAAACTAAGCATTACTTTTTACAATTTAATTTACTTCATATGCGGTTAACATTAATGTGATTCTGACCAAAAGAAGAGAATACTATCTGACCTTTTAAATAAGTCTATTTCGTTTTTAAAAATGTGAGATAGGGACTATTTTGATGTGTTGCTCGAACCACTGCGGACAAACAACATTGAATGATAGCCTAATTACACATTCAATGGTTCGATGGTGGACCAACTGTTGAACAAAATGTTTTTAAATATACTCTAAATACAGAATTTGACAAGCAAAATAATCCAAGTGTCGGAACACTCAAATGTTTGCTTTTAGTTACAGATGAAAGAGGCGTTTCTGATGGAAATTGTATTCCACAAGCTTCGGATGGGAACTCGTCAGAATGTAGAAGTAGGGTTGTGTCTCCGAGACCTTTGGAAAGTGATATCAATAAGTCAAATGAATCTCGAGACGAGATACCTCGAACCGTTCATAGGGAAATCGACAGAAAGGACAGGAGGACAGGTGCGGTCTCAGTGGGTGTAGAAGAGACTAAGAACCTGGGTAAGTACAAAGCGTTGCAACATTGTAATGCAATATTATAATTGTTATCATAAGTTTCAAAAGTTATTTGACATTTTAATTATATATCTATTTCTATAAATCGTAATATAGTTTAATTAAACGCTTAACCTTCCTTCTGCACAGTTATGTATAGTATTAAAAATGTGTTGCCTGCACAGATCCTAATCCAGCCTATATTATGTCTGCCTCCTTTCAAGTGTTGTTATAGTAGTGTTCCGGTACTTTGATTAACAAACTCCAAATGCATGATTAAAGATGAGAAAGAGAGCAAACTATTTCTGTATTTCATAGTTAAAAATATTGTTGTTGCGGCAGTTTCAAAACCAAACTGATAAGTGTTAATATCATTTCCTAAAAACTAAAAAAGGATCGATGTAGGAATATAAATGATATTATCCGTGCGAAAACACAGTTAAACTTACAAATTTTATGACATTTGCCACACACTGTATGGGAAAATTAGATACAGTGGGTTTTCATACGCCGAACAATATTCTGTTGTAACTCGAAGCCTGAAGACATTAATTTTATTTCAGTTTGGAAAATTTTCAAAACACTGAGAAAACAAAACTCAAATATATGACGTAAGATAAAAAGGAAGAGGCTCATTAGTGTTGCATGTTTTCAATCCATATATTTTATATTCTACAAACGACTTATCTGTATTCCTATATATGAAATTAAAGTTCATTCACAACTAATTACTTGTAATTATTTCTTGTAGAAAAATCACACTTGGTAATAGATAATTCCACTACAATGACAGGCTATGAAAACAAAATCGATCATCCTGAAGAGGTAGGACACTAATTTTGTATTTGAAAACGTCAAGCGAGTTTTGTTGGTAAAAGTATATGATCGATTGGTTTTACAAGAAATTGAATAACAGCGTCTGCCTTCGTCTTGTTCATGTTTATTTGTGTCCAATCGTTAATGCTTTATCGAAATCCGACTAGTTTAAACTTATTACAGGCCCAGTTTTCATAACTAAAAAAAGGCATACACCGGAACTAAAATGTCTGCTTTCTGATTATACAATGTACTTTATCTTTGGGTTCATCCATTTTTATAATACACTTAGCAGTGTGCCAGATTATATCAACGTAAAATAAGACATTATTAGAAACACATATAGGTCAATAAAATGGTAAAAGTTGCAATACGATGACTCCGGAAAGTTAGCTAGTTGATCCTCCTCAGCTCCATGCCTGAATAAAACAAAAATATCTCATTCTGAACTTATATCTTTATAATTGAATATGTGTTCATTACGAATTGAAACCAATTCCGAAAGAAAGCCCTGTCTTTTTTAAAACTTTAGACCTACCCCAGTTTGTAATTTTGTTTCATATAGATCAAGTAGAAACACCGTCTACAGGGTGTGAACAAGGATTTGCTTTGATCAAATTAGCGAGCTACTTTTTGACCTAGTTTAGAACTTGACCTAGATTTCATTGAAAAAACCATTCTGACCAGGTTTCATATAGATCATGTAGAAAATATTGCCTATGGAGCGTTAAATTTAGATCAAATGGTAAATCAAGCCTCTACTCCTTAGACATTGTTTGTCAATGATTTGACCGTCTTACCTAGTTTCAGATGACTCAGTTTCAAACATGACCTAGATTTCATATAGACAAACATTCTGACTAGATTTCATATAGATCACGCAGAAATTATAGCCTACAGAGTGTGAACAATATATTTCTTTGATTACCGGTAACGGGTAGCCTAGTTTTTGACCCGGGTGGCCCTTTTTCGAATTTCTCCCAGATTTAATGAAGACAATCATTCTGACTAAGTTTCATATAGATCAGATGAAAATGTAGTATCTAGACTATAAACAAGGTTTATTAATAGTATAATCTAGTGACGTATGTTTTTATTCTAGATGACCCAGATTCAAATCTGACTTTGATTTCATAAAGACAAACATTCTGACAAGGTTTCGTATAGTGAAAAATACGACCAAATGAGCGTTAACATGGTCTTCATTTGATTTTACCTAGTGACTTATTTTTTTATGACCCAGTCTCCAGCTTGGCCTCAATTTCAAAGCGGCAAATATTCTGACCTTGTATCATACTGTAGAGAATGCGTCCTTCTAGAGCATTAATACAGTTTTTCTATGGTTTGTCAAGTTTTTGACCACAATTGTTTCTTTGAGTTTACCTTGTGACCTAGTTTCAAACTTAATACAGATTTTATAGAGGCTATTATTTTGGTCTCGTTTTATGTAGATCAAGAAGAAAATGCGATCTATAGAGTGTAGTCAAGGTTTCTCTATGACTCGTCATCATGGCCTAGTTTTTGGATAATCCAGTTTATTGTATAAAGGCAAAGTTCATGTAGATCAGGTAGAAAAGATGGCTGGCCTCTAGAAAGTTAACAAAGTTTTTTACGATTTGACTTGGTGACCTAGTTTTGACCCAGATAAACCAATTTCTTAATTATCCAGTTTTTTGTTAAATCAAACAGTGTGAACAGACTTTCATGAATGTGACCTCAAAAGTAAAAATGTTGACAGTTGACGGCTGACGACGGACACAGTGGTATCACAATAGCCCACCTTGAGCAATTTGAACCGAAGTGAGCTCAAATGTAGCGCTGTGAACATGCAGGTTTTGCTTATAAAACGTTTTGTTGTACAAAGTTTACGTAAACGTCACTTTCAAACTTCTGAATTCCATACCCTTGACTCTTCATCTTCAGAACTTTAAGTGAGAAATCGTATCAAAACAAGTAATTACTCGTTCCATACGATATTTTTATTTTAATGCTTTTACAACATTGTTGTTTTTATTTTTGCAGAACTGCATCTACCAGTGCAAGCTGTGTAAAGAAGCCCCATTTCCAGAAAAATCCAGAGTGATTCAACACTTGAAAAGTTCTCACTTCGGATATTGCTATGTATGCTTATGTGGACGAGAGTTTGCTACAAAAGGGGCTCCACATACATGCCGGAAAGATAAAAAACAGTTCGAGGCTTTTAATACAAAAAGTAAACTTAAAGGAAAACAGGCCGAGGATGAAGCCTACAAATATGAGAAGGAAATGGCAGAAAAATACATAGAAGTGATACATCGCAAAACACGAAAAGTAAAAAAGTCAAATGAAAACCTAAATGCTACTAGAAAAGATACTGAACACAGAAAGTTAAACGAAATTAGAGGAAAGAAGAAAACACAGAAACAATTGAAACCGGCTCAAACGAAAACAGTTAATGAATGTAACGGCTTAAAAAGAAAATCAAAATGTCTTAAAAAGAATGACAGCCAGGAAGAAGATACGTTTATTGGTAAAAAGAACAAAAGAATAAGAGAACACGCATTACTGGAACGCGCCAATGAAATAAACCCAGAAACGAAACCTTCTCCTGATCCTAAGGAAGATACTATGTCAGACACTCGTGACGTAGAAATGTCACCTGTATCAGTTCGTATCAGTGATGAACAACTAGTTCCAGAGGAGGAGCAATCCAAGAATCTAAATGTAGCAGATAATGTAAAACTTGTTCAGAAACACCAAGAGGGATATATCCAACTGAATGTTGGCGGAACTGTCTTTCAAACTTCGAAAGTTACGCTTTTGAATAATGGCTATTCAGTTTTATCGGAAATGATGCAACAAAACTCACCGGTTCGAATTCAGAATAAATGTATATTTATTGACAGAGATCCTGAGCATTTTAGGTTTATCTTAAACTTCTTGAGAAATAAATGCGAAATTCCACAAGAAATATATCCAACAGAGAGGGTTGTCTTACAAGAACTCCTTCTCGAGGCTAAGTTCTACAATATAGAAAAACTAATAACAGAACTGAACAAAATCTTGGAAGATTAATAAAATCTGTAAAAAGATCTTTGGAACCAATTTAATGTAGTTCTGTCTGTTTGAAACAAACATTGTTCTACAATGTAGAAATTTTTTAAACCATATGTTTTCAAAGAATCGCTGTATCCGAAGGAATTTCAGCCAATAAATAAATATGGTCGTGTGCTTGATTTTTTGTAAGACCAGTTTGAATATTCATCACTATTATGTGTTCGAAATTTAGAAGTATATTCACACTTGGTGGAAGTAAACATCTCTGAATAAATCTTTAAACATATGTGTCATAGAATGAGAAAAAATGTAAGTTTTAGCTACATGTAAAGTATGTATGCCATTTTACTTTTATATAAAATCTGTTTTTATTGAAAGCAGTAATAAATCATAAGACCAAATCGTACAAGTAATAAAAGCATTAATCGAAACGAAATATTAAGAAGATAATGATGTACAAGTATCTTAATGTTATTTCTTTATTTATCTTTTATTGCTGTCTTACTATCCAAATATTTTTTTAAACTAATTGTCAAACTGTTTAGAATATTTAATAGCTAGTTGATCAGATGTTCACACTGTACAAAAGCCTAAATACTATACATGTTTATATATTGCATCTGTTAAGAAACGGTTGAAGTCTGTTTTCGTGACATCGAGACGGGCCTTTGATCGTGAAGTTCAAAGAAGTAAACGGGCATATTGGGTCTCTGTCCAAACAGAACTTTTATATGAATGTGAAAATAATCAACAAAAGTTCTGGAAATCCATAGGCAAAATAGGTATTGCTCAAAATAAAAGGAAACCAGTACCAATGGAAGTTATAGATAATGATGGTTTAGTATCTAATAATGTTGATACAGTTTTAAAGAAGTTGAAACAAGAATTTAGTAGTTTATTTTATCAAGAAATAATGGAGCACATAACGTTTTGAATCCGCAATGTAATAATTCTACATTATTTGTAGGAATAGGATTGAAAATGAAATACATGTTTTATTTCACTGTAATGCCTATCAAAGTTTCCAGACTGACCTACGTACCAAAGCCTGTGAAGTTATTAGTAATTATAATAACCTAGGTGATGAAGAAAAAATGGTATTTTACTATCTGATGATGACATGATAAAAATAAGTGCCAAAACCTGTTATATGATTTTAAAAACCAGAAACAACATGCTGTATAGTTAATGCACCATAAAGCATCAGTATATGTTAATTTCTATTACTGAAGATTTATATCCAATTTTGAAAATTTCAATTATTAACTGATCTAGCGAATTATTTAAAGTCCTTTAAAATTTTGCATGTAGGATAGCAAATGATTGTATGTGTTCAGAGTGGAACTTGGTATGTCATGTTAGGGGCTGATGTGGCACGGTCATTGCGGGCTTTGCCGTTCATGGCAGTGTTGTTCTTTCTCTGGTGGATGGGATTGGGTCTTGCACTGAACTGTACAATTATTCATTAAATCTTAATTTGATGCTTTGTGGTTCATGTTAGTTAATTTTAACAGTAATATATCTATAATGTGATATATACCAATTTTATAGTTAAGCTACATTAGTAATGCAATAAATTGTTTAAACCATGTTTGTTGCAATCTTATAAGATTAAATGTTGTAAAAGTATGTTTTAACGAGAGGCTGGTATTAATCAATTTACAACAGATCTGATCTGTTTTTAAACCGTTTTTTACCAGATACAAGTTAGTGTTGTTTTGGCCTATCAATATTTTAGGTAACTGAATCGTTTTATGGCAGTTTTTAGGCCAATGAAAGGCCCAGATTAATGCCAGCTTCTCGGTTTTTACACATAGTTTTTAGCTCGACTCTTCGAAGAAAATGTAGAGCTATTGCACTCACATCAGTGTTGGCATACTTGTTGGCACTGTCGTTGGTTAAAGATCTTGATAAATATCTCTGTTACTATCAAAACTTTTGACTTAGAACTTACAATTATATAGTTACTATCTATCAGTCTGCACCAGGAGAGACAATTCTCATAGTTATGATTTGAATTTTGAAAGATTTATGCCCCTTTTTAAGTTTTTTATAAAGTCAAGTATCTTTGTTGCTATCAAAGCTTTTGACTTAGAACTTCTTTTTTTTCTACAATCAAAACCTACCCAATGAAAAACAATCCCCACAACTCTGATTTCAGTGTTGACAGAGTTATGCCGCTTTTTTAACTTAGATTTTTCTTTTCCTCTTATATAATGTCCAAGATCTCTGTTGCTATCAAAGCTATTGAATTGAAAATTAAATACTTGTTTACTGTTAAAGGTGACACCATACGAAACAATTCCCATAGTTCTGATTAGAAATTTGAGAGATTTATGCACCGTTTACTGGCAAAGTTCTTATTCAGGGGCAAGCACTGAGAAAAGTCGAGTGTGCTGTCTTACGGACAGCCCTTTTTATTCATGAATCTTAGCTGTAACTTATTTGAATATTTTATATGATATGTACAGAAATTATAATACATTTGCAGTCTCTTATAATTCTGTAATAGAATGGTCTTGCAATAGTTTGTTTGTAAATGTACACTGTAATTATATGTTGTATGCAAGAATGAGACGTAAATAAAGATATAAAAAATATTTAACTAGTTCAAACAAGCGAAACATTTCAATGATAAGGAGGTAAGGAGAAAATATGCTCAGCTTTTGAAAGTGTTCTATACCTAAACCTTTGGATAATGTAAGCCATAGCCAAGATCTCTTAGCTTTATAAGAAGGACAAAACAAAATGTGCATGCTTACTAATGTCAATAGTTACTAGATCACTTTTCTTGCATTTCATTTCGAATTTTTTAAAAACAAAATGGCACATCATGCACTCGGCCTGCTGATATATGTAACTACCGCTGAAATGTAACAAGTTCAACAACCGAATGAACTAGCATGAACTGATTCAAACTTCTTTCAGAAAGAGTATACGATTTTTCCAACCAAAATTTTGAACTGATTGCTGATTTGACATTTCTTTTCCGGACACAAATATTTGGAAATGTTCCTGTGCGATAAAAAATATACTATATGATGTGTCATTTATGTTTAATGTATGTATGTAAATATGTCTATATATTTAATCAAATCCATGATAAACTCTACTTCAAACATTTCGCTTTTAAAGGGAATGAAAACTGACAATGCATTGTAATTCTTTCCTTTTCTCATGGTGTAATGCTTGGAGTACGAAGTTACTTCATACTGTTGCAAATGTTCTCAGGTTTATTGATACTTAAATACTACGCTAGATTCTGAAAAAAACACTACGGAATCCTGTTCGTGCCACTTTAATTCTCGCCTCACCAACACGCGACAACGCGATAATTATCGCATTGTCGCCTTGTCCAAAAACATATAAACATGCGAGATTTAATAATCCACGCCAGGTTTTTGAGTCGATAATTATCGTCTTAATTTTCGCATCAGGAAATTGTATTTCCGCTTAAATAATGACACATAGTTGCGCGCATTGTCGCACTGTCGCTTGGGATAAAATTTCTGGATAATTGATCGATATAATTCTTCCCGGGTATTATGTATCACTACATCGAAACAAATTTCTAATGACACTCCCTGTCCTTTTTAACGGTGTAACGGAAATTTACATTCACGGTGCTATAGTAAGAAATAACCCCTAACACCAGGCGACAATGCGAGGTTTTACTAATTCTCACAACTATGTATCATTATTTAAGCGAAATTTTAATTTCCCGATGCGAGAATTAAGAAAGACATGCGAAAATTAAGACGATTATTATCGCCTTAAAAACCTCGCGAGGATTATTAAATCTCGCATGTATATATGTTTTGGGACAAGGCGACAATGCGACAATTATCGCATTGTCGCGTGTTGGTGAGGCGAGAATTAAAGTGGCACGAACAGGATTCCGTAAAAAAACCATCACAGGTCTAGGAATATAGGTAAGATAAAAAGAACTACGTTGCATGTATTGTTAATGTTCTCACATAGTAGCAAACAAACCTGTCGGTTAAGTCAAAAACATGAAATATTGTTACATAGCTTCTTGCTCGTATTTTGAACAGTAGTTGTTTATATATACAACTTTTATTACTACATTTGTTTCGAAAAGCATAACCGGAGAGCATGTAACGTTTTTTTTTTCTTCTTACAATTTCTTTCAGTAGGATAATAGAACGTTCATTATACATACACTTAAACTTATTAGCTTACTTTATCAGGTAACTTGACTTAAATTTATATAAGGAAGATTCAAGGTAATTAAATCAAATGTGCGGAAATACTCGTTTTACTTCTTCTGTGGTAGAGTATTTTGTAAGTAAGCAAAAAGAAAGCGTCGTACTTCTTACTGATTGCATATAAACGTTTAATTAGCTATTTAGATTACTTAACTAATAAAATTGTGGAAAATGATAGTAAAATTTAATATAACATATATGCTACAGAAATTGTTACCAATGTTTTCTGTTGAAACAACACAAAATACAAAATAAGTACTGTTGTTCTGAAATAAAGACTTTCAATCATCTGTGTGTTTTTTATATCATTACTGAGTTTTCATTTTAACAACCATCCAGTCATGTTTGTCTGTTTTGGGTTTAACGCCCTTTTTCAACAATTTTTCAGTTATAATGTAATGGCGGGCAGTTAACCTAAATAGTGTTCCTGGATTCTGTACCAGTACAGACCTGTTCTCCGCAGGTAACTGCCAACTTCTCCACATGAATCAGAGGTGGAGGATGAATGATTTCGGAAACAATGTCTTTTATATATCGTCACGGAGAACACACGCCTCGCCCGGGAATCGATCTCATGACCCTGCGATCCGTAGATCTGCGCTCTCCCTATTGAACTAAGCGCACGGGTATGAAACGTTGCCTGCGGCACAATGTGCCGCACTGAAATGAAGGCATCGCGCTTCCGACGGCGCAGGCATTGCGCAGGATGTTTACAAAAATAACGAGCAAGATGAGTAATATTGAATGTTTTTGGTTATTGTCTTTTTACAGTAAAAACAATTTAGAAATCGGAGAATGCAGCGGGATGTAGTTGTGTCTTGCCGACAAATCCATGTCCAGTTTGTGAAGAAATATGTAATATTGTTATTTTGCGCGTGTTTTTCATGGGATACAGTAACATGAAAATTACAAAAGCAGTGAATATTCCGAGTCATTTCACCTCCTGCTGAAAAAGGAATGATGTATTTTTGTAGTATATCATATAAAGACATGGTATCTGATCGACTGAGATAAAATACATGCCTAGGAAAAGGCATATCACCTCGTTCTGCCGACTTTTCAGTCTCTCGGTGGTGCCGCAGACATTGTGAGAGGCGCAGTCATCTTGAATGCTATTGTAGTCAGTAGTACGTGTAATTTCCACCTTCTAACATTTATTGAAGTATAAAAATATCAATAACAATGTTGTTCCACCAGTTACTGTAGTAGTAAGACAAATCTTCTCAATCCGAAATATAAATAGCTATTTTAAGAAGTTTGCAGTATTTTTTCTCGCTGTTTTTTGGGAATGGGGCCTGGGAAAATCACGTCATTTTGTATCGATTTGGGATTCATTTTCTCACGTAAAATAGAAGTATTCACTTACTAAACATCCCATTTGTAACAATTATTGATGCTTATAGATCAGAGCAAGGTATGAAAACCAGCACTGGAGCACAAAAACTGTCCTAACTTTTGTCATTTTTCAACCAATTTTAATGTTTTTGTTTCAGCATCAAGTTTTTTTTTCTTTACAGTTTGGGCGTACTTTTTTATTAGCGGCGTGCTGAATTTCACCCCCTTCCCACCCTCTCCAAAAATATATAAATGATGAAATTCGCAGTTTAGGCGTTCCAAAAAAGAACGTATTAAGACCAAAAAAAAAAACCCAAAAAAACAACAAACAAAAAAAAAACAAACAAAAAACATATACACACATAAAAACATGAAAATTCTCTCGCTCAACCCCGCCATGTTTTTCTATAACAGTATATCAGCACAAATTTCACTGTTAAGTCAAGATATTTAGATACGAATGAAGAATATATAAAACGATACTGTTCTCAAGTTTTGTGTAGAAAAGAACTAATTGTCCAAAATGGGGCTTAGCTTGTTCTAATTATTTCTGAAATTCTACAAAAATAACATATTTTACTCACTCTTTGTCGTTCAACTATGACTTAGGTCTGTGTGCTGACTGTACACATAAAGTTTTCGTTTGATCATAAGGAGAAATTATTTTTTATTTTTCCTTTTTATATACACTGAATGCATGTACATCCATCTGAAAATATAATATAAACAAAATATTTAACCATCAATAACTTCATTGCTTCTTTTCCAGACAAAACTTGGGAACGGTATCGTTTTGAGGGAAGTTTCATGTTTTACGATTGTTTTTTGTTTTTTTTGTTTTTGTTTTTTTTTGTGTGTGTGTCTTTTTGCGTTCCTTTTCCTTCGGAAAGCCAAAACAGACATTTTTCCGGGGTTGGGGGCCGGAGGGGGCGAAATTCAGACCATCGCTTATCAAAACAGTACGCCCAAAATGTAAAGAAAAAAAAACAACAGCAAAACTTGATGTTAGGACAAAAACATCAAAATTGGTTGAACAATGACAAAAGTGATGACAGTTTTTGTGCTCCAATGCTGGTTTTCATACATTGCTTTAAACTAAGCATCAATAATTGTTACAAATGAAAATGTTTGGTAATTGAATATTGTTTTTAGGAAAAAATAATCGAAATTCGATACAAAATGACGTTATTTTCTCAACTGGGAGGCACTTGGTCCCATCCCCCAAAAGAGCTAGAAAAATATTGCAAACTTCTTAAAATAGCTATTAATATTACAAAGTTCGGATAGAGCAGATTTGTCTTACACAATATCTGGATGAACAACATGTTATTGATATTTTTGTACTTAAATACATGTTAGAAGGTGGAAATTACACGTACTGCCGACTACAATATTAGTATTCAAGATGACTGTGCCTCTCATGATGTCTGCGGCACAATCGAAATGCCTGCGGCACTGGACTGAATAGTCGGCAGAACGAGGTGATATGCCTTTTCCTTGACATGTATTTTATCTCAATCGATCAGATGTCTATATATAATATATTACAGAAATACATCATTCCTTTTTCAGCAGGATATGAAATGATCCGGAATATTCGCTGCTTTT
Source organism: Mercenaria mercenaria (assembly GCF_021730395.1). NCBI lineage: Eukaryota > Metazoa > Mollusca > Bivalvia > Venerida > Veneridae > Mercenaria > Mercenaria mercenaria. Next base: position 19,211 of record NW_026462484.1, read on the forward strand.
GTAATTTTCATGTTACTGTATCCGATGAAAAACACGCGCAAAATAACAATATTACATATTTCTTCACAAACTGGGCATGGATTTGTCGGCAAGACACAACTACATCCCGTTGCATTCCCCGATTTCTAAAAAGTTTTTACTGTAAAAAGACAATAACCAAAAACTTTCAATTTTACTCACCTTGCTCGTTATTTTTGTAAACATCCTGCGCAATGCCTGCGCCGTCGGAAGCGCGATGCCTTCATTTCAGTGCGGCACATTTTGTGCCGCAGGCAACGTTTCATACCCGTGAAGCGGGCGATTAGCAAACATTCGATCGTTTCAATACCAACACAATAAACATTCACTGACACAATAAACACAATACTATCACAGCAAATACAAAACTTTAATCCTACAAAACAATTTGAAATAAGATACATCTTCCTATCATGGCTGGAAAACAAGCACACATTTTTATAAGGACAGGGAAGACCAAGAACAGATACCATTAGCTACAGATCATTGTATTTGATAAACTTGTGGTCAGTTGCATTAGTAAATACTTACAAATCCGCTTAGTTAAATTTCCATCTCCGCAACAGCATGGTTTCATGACTTCTATCAACATTAAACAGTAATGTTGATATCGCACAGCTAAATAACCAAAATGTCATTGACATGGTTTGGCATTATGGTATTGGCTACTTTGGTATTAATGGCAAAATGTGGTGAAAAAGGGAATGTGCGTTCATGAGATGCCATGTATAGCGTTCGTTTTATACGACCTATATCGAATGTTTTATCCTCAGCTAGTTTAGTTAAGAGACCACCAAATCAAAAGAGTACAGAGAACTTGCTGGGTGTAAGGTGATCGAATACCTGGGAATAAGTTCTGATTGGTCAGTAATGTAAACAAACCCAAGAAGTGATTTTTTTCATTTTTTTACTGCATTTACATCAGTATATTACTATAGGTTTCGACAATATTTGCTATATTTTTGTGTATTGAAAAAAAAGTCTTATCAAACGAATTTCTCCCGCCATGCAAATGATGTAAACAGGGGATTATCTTATTCACATGAAAATTACTCACACAAAGTATCACTATTCATATGATTTTCGTCCGATATTTATATGGAACTAAGACAGTTCTAGAAAAATATGTGGTTAGATATACATACGTACACGCCATAATGTTATAAAGGAAGTCTTTGTGGAAAAAATATTGGAGGTTTCTAACCTATAGACGCGAAGGTGGAAAATAAATCAAGCAGTAATTATACTAGCTGACATCATACTTGTCGAAATTCTCTATAAAATCTTCAGAGAAATTGTGTTAAATGTGCTTCTCAGAGAGACAACGAGATGTTTTCAGGCTATATTTGCACAAAATTAAACCCAAAACATAAGTATCTAACCAATGATCTGCATTTCATTGTAACAAATGTTCAGTTTGAGATCCTATACAGTAACAAATCATTAAGGAGCACTCACGCCAAAGTTGTATTAATAAATGATTGGTCGAGTTTCTTCCACTAGTCCTAAACGTTAATTTTAAAAAGGAAGTATGAAACGGAGATGTTCTGGAAACAGTCCAGGCAATTTTTTGTCCAAAAAAGGTTTTAAACGTTTTCTAGAAAGAACTTTTGAGTTCACTTTAATTATTTTGTCGATATTTCAAATCTAAGTGTTACCTCTATACGAGACATTAGCGAAAGCCTTAATCATTAAAATGATTGTGTAAATTGGGCCGATGGTCTAGTGGTAACACGCTTGACGGTCAATCCAGAGGTCCGGGGTTCGAATCCCGGTCCAGGCACTGGAAATTTCTGAGATGTTCTTGAGTGTCTCCTACCTAACTAGAGGTATGTACTGGTTCTTCCCAGGAAAGACGGCTTCGCTTGTATCGGTGCTATACACCTGGCACGTTAAAGAACCAGACTGTCGATTCGCAAAGAGCTAGGCTAAGTTAGCCGGACACGTCTGTATATAAAACGTTCTCTCTGTCTGTTCTGGGGGCTTTATCTCACTCTGTCCCTCTGGTCAGATCGCTCTGTGCCTGTACCAGTAGAGAATTTTGCGCCCTGTGTGGCTGCGTCTGCTATATGTAAAACGCCTTTGAACGTGTTTATCATGAAAAGGGCGCTATATAAATCTGCTATAAAAATAATAATAAATTCATGTTTCCAGGTTTTCCTTTATGACTTATTAGTTGAATCGTGTTCTAAAGTCCCGAAACTACCTTTATTGTTTCAATAGAAATCTGGCACTTCTGTTCCGTTTAAATCTTCTAATTCAAGCTTGCTCTTCCAACACTTTTACTGATTTCATTTTTTATATTAATATATATATAATCATAATTCGGTATAGTATAAATGAATTGTAAAAAAGTTTTTTTTAAAAAAATGTCACGTTCAAAAAAGCATCCTCCTAAAACCACAACCAAATAGCAGTGTATATATATTTGTGTGTACTGGCATGATTAATATAGAATACAAAGCATATACAAAATACAAGGTGAAACCAAACAGAATCAAACAAACAAAGAAATGAACACACTGGGTCACCGCTTTTGAATTGCTTAAAACTGTTTATGGTGCCATCAATCCTCATTCTTAATCCCGTCCCGCCTTCATTATTTTCCAAAGTCAAAGGGCAGTTCAAAAAGTAATCTCCGTCGAAAGAACACATATAACACACGTAATGAAAACAAAATGCATGTGTAAACCACAAAATTGCCTGTATAAAAGTATATGAAAATCAAAGAACATACCTGTACTATATTCCTTCAAAGTATTGACCCCTGCTTCGGATTACCGCATTCCATCTCTTCGGAAGATCCGCGATTCCCGTTGCTAGGCAACCATCGGAGATGCTTCGCAGTTCCTTGGACACGACAACTTTCAAGTCTTCTAGATCATTGAAACGAACTCCCCGTAGCGGCATTTTTAATTTGGGGAACAGGTCATAGTCACATGGACTTATGTCTGGAGAATACGGCGGATGCGATAATATTTCCCATTTATATTCCCTTATTAGTGACGTCACCGGGTCTGATTTATGCGGCGTCGCGTTGTCATGAATCTACACTACTCCCACATTTAAGAGTGCTTTTTACGTATAGCTGGCCTCAATTTCTCTTGCAAAAATTTTGCATAATAGCCTACGTTCCGTTACTGTAACTGTCTGTCCAAGGGGAACATAGTCCGTGGCCAATACACCACCATTATCATATGCCATAATTGCCAGCTGTTTCAGATTTCCCTGTTTTCGTCTAAATTTTGCAGGCCTTGGTGACCCAGGAGTGTGCCATTCGGAAGATTGCGATTTTGATTCAGGTTCATAGCTTCGTAACGACGTCTCATCTATTGCAACAATACGATTTAGGAACCTATCACCTTCATCTTCATACCGTTTTAAGTGTTTTTCTGCAAGTTCTACTACCCTATTCGTCATTTGGTCCCGATTCAAGTGATGAGGGATCCACCTCGCGGAAACCCGCCGCACTTTCAAATGCCTCGTTAATATCGTATGAACTGATCCATGAACAATTCCAACACCCTCAGCTAACTCCTCACATGTCTATCTTCATCCAAAGGTTTCTTTACTTTTTCAACATGAAACTTGTCTGTAGCCTCGATCGGTCGTCCGCTGCGGGGGCCATCGGAAATGTCAAAATTTCCTTCGGCAAAACGTCTTATCCACCTATAAAATGTATTAAATTACACTGCATATCCACCACAAGCTTCTAATAATTTTTCATGGATTTCCTTTCCTGTTTTCCCACTCAAAAACTCATTTTTTATATACGCACGCTGTTCAACTTGACTTACCGCGGCCATGACGCTAAATCGACGTCTAAATGACGTCACAGCGTGATGACGTCATATAACGCACATGCACGTATTCGGCGTCAGTTAATAGCGTAATAGTTAATGGCCATGCCTGCCATGTTTTATTACTTTACGATATAAGATGAAAAAGATATGGGACCATTATCAGAACTTATTGGATGACCCTCGTAAATTACAGAAAAACGTTTTACTAGGAACATCCTGGTTTAACCGGAACATTCCCTGAAGTTGTTTTAATACTGTAAATCCAAGAAGAACGTAAAATATTTCATGTTTGTCAAGTTCAAACATATTTTTCCTTGATACGGCCAGTCTCAACGCGTCGGTATTTAGATCTACAGTCGGATTTTTGTTTTAAAAAACAACGAAATTACCAAAGCGAGGTTTTCTACTTTGCTTTCTGTACGAGCAATTGCAAATAGGACTGGGACGATTACTCGGTTAATCGGATCCGATTCGATTACTAGGTGAAACCGGTTTCTATTTTGCAAAACCGTTAATCGCTCTCAAACAATAAACATAACGAATCGTACTTCATCTTTATGCATTTCTTTGACCAGCACATAGACCCGCAGTATATTTCCGCAAAAAAACGCATTGAAAATAGCCAATAGTCTCGGATTTGCCTGTCGTGTTATGTTTTTTTAAAAAAAATACACCAGAATATGACTTATTAATTATAAACTGCTTGCAAACGATAAAGTCCGTAAGTTCCTAATGAAGTCAGCTACTGAAAGTACCTTGATTAGGTTGCCAGGAAAGAAAACAGCATATTCAATATGGCAGCCGATTAACCGGTTCGGTCCGATTTCATACAAATGATTAACCGGTTTCAAAATTGTGAAATCGTCCCAGCCCTAATTGCAAATACATTAGCAAGGTGAGAACCAGTTGTTGCAATATATAAACTTTGCCTTTTGCGTAAATGGTTGGTGGTAAACTTCACAGTTATTTCAGTCTTAGAACAAATTTATATTGAATATTAGCATAATAAACGGGGTCCCGCAGGTTCGAGCCTCGGACTGAGTGTACATTTGTCTCGCCCTGTGATATACCTTACACTTATATGACAGTGTCTTGGATAGTTCTTTCATCTTGAGTAGGTGGAATCGAACGCTTTTAAATGTTAGAACAACAATAAGTAGGAATACTCCATAAAGCATACAGACACTAAAAAGAAAAATGGCGCGATAAAAAATGGTGGATACAAATACAGTAGTCCTCAGTTTTTTTGCTCTGTAGAGCTATTTTCCTTATTTTCTTTGCAATTGTTTTGCTAAAATCACATGACAGATCTATGCTTGACATGTAGGTAGTATTTTCATAATGAAATAACAACATTACAAAAATTTTCATGGAAATTTAGATCATACACCACCAGTTTAATTTGGGGTCTCATTTTTAGCTGATTTTGCAGTTTGTGTGTTTGACTGAAATTATTTTTCTTGCATCAAACTTTTCTTTTGATTTTTAGTTAGTACTGACAATATTCTTCAAGAAAATGTAGGTTACAGACATTTAAAATGGGTCCTGATGTGTGCTGCTGTCATTGGAATTAGGTCAATTTTATATAGAATAAAGAACAACAACTATTTAGTGTGTTATAACCATAACCCATTCAGTTAGTTCTCTCTGACCTTGACCGGATGTCACAATATTGGTAATAATTACGAAACACCGTTTTGTTTACCTTCGAAACTGAAAGTAGGAATTTTCGGAAAAAGAAAACCAAATTAAGTTCAGTAATGAGCAAAACATTCACATCTAGACCTGGATTGACTAATTCTCGAGGTAGAGGTAGGGGCAGCCAGACAAGACAAGTAGAAGCAGTTAATGCCAACAGATTAGAACAAACGAATCGAGGAACAGAGGCAAGAGCTGGAGCAAGACCACGGGTGGCACAACCACGGCCACAGGCACAGGTGCAGCCTCCACCATTTGGACGATCTAGGATGGCAGGACAAGAACAGACAGATTTACCGACCGGAGATGAAAACCAAGGTTCTGGTGCAGAAAGAAGGATGACATAGTATGTTCATTCATTGATTACAAGTTTCAATTGATTTCCCTGTACAGATATTCGATAGTTTACTTTCTCTTTTTCTATAGGGACAGTTAGACAACTGGTATTGTGCAGTATAGACCTCTAGTAATCAATATGAATACTGAAAATGGTATTTTCCCCATGCCACTTTCTCTTGTGTAAGTATTGTCCAAATAATAGGATGTTTCAGGACAGCGTGATAACATTTGACTGTTGCTGTCCCATCATGTCCAAACTTATTTTGCATATTTCTGTTAGGAAATCACCATTGAAATTTGTTGGTAATGTTTTCTGGTACATGTACATTGTATTCGTAATGATAACGTCTCTGATAATGAATTTATGTTGACATTAAAGCATGAAATTGTCTCGCTGACATTTTTTAATGTATAATTTGTGTTTTGTTTCTGCAATTTTACTGGGTATACCAATTACCGGGATATATGTTACGCGCATATAGCCAATCTGCGCATTTGGTAAATCGCGCAGCGCAAATAACCAATTTGTTATCTGCGCAACGATTTGTAAATCGGGCAGCCATATAAATTTCTTATATGCGCAGGGTAACTGTCTTGCGCGTTTGGTAAATGAGTCTGCGCTTTTAACATATGGATGATATCTCCCGATAAAATTGAATATCATTAGAGGGTTTGACTTGTAGGCCTACATAAAACTGTTTAATTTTAAAACTGACGGTGATCAGGCACGCGTAAAGGTGTGAATTTACTGTGCTGAATTTGTAAAGAACAAGAAAAACATTTTTTTAAAGTAAATTTATGAGCGTAATTATGCGGTAATTTCAATGAGATGCTCACGTCCCTGGTAGTTTATGGACTAAAAATTTCTGTTGAAGACGGTATTAAGAGTCATTTGTCATAGGTGTTAAAAAACTTTAAAATGATACAAAATATCCAAAGTATATTTAATAACACAAGTTTTTTTATATACTTTTTTTTTTTTTTTTTTTTTTTTAACTTTTAAATGCCGTAGCCTGTGCGGGATGTCGATCCAGCGCTAATATCAAATCCTGAAATGACACCGATATTTCAAATATATATTGATCATTTCTTACAGATCGTATTGATATTTTTTAATGTTTTGTAGTACAAAAGAAAAATTTTCGCCAGAACGTAACCGAATTTTTGTTGCTGCGCAAGATGTGTCCTACGCTAATAGAAAATCTGGAAATTACTCTGATAATATGAATAACTGCCATAAACCATGCTAACTTTTACATTGTTCAACAATTACAGACTGATATTGCAAATCTTGGTTTTAAAAATGTGTCATAAATTTATTTCAACATCAGTAAATTCATGGGAGTCAGTCACCAGGTTTCAATATCTGCAGTATGATACAATATGCAATAAAACTCATCATGCGTGAAGGTGCGATTTCCTTCGGATAGCCACATCGTCCTCTCTATTCTTTTTATAACTAAAGTATTTTTTACTTCATTCAATCACACGCAGTCATTTTATACCGGATATAGAACATAAAAGAGACTTACATAAAAGACTGAATTGCCACACACTTACCATAATTCACCATATCGCTTTTTTCATCATATTGAAAAAGCGCAATTCTTTTTTACCAACGTGAGCATATCTCTTGACATGGCCAAGATTAAAAATAAAACAAGCATAAATAGTATGTTTTATGAATGAAATATATTTGAAATTCAGTGTAATTTCAAACTTTGCTATTAGCGCAGGACCGACCTCCCGCGCAAGTTACAGGTGTACATTATAGATCCATTTAGTTTTGTAAAAAAAACCCCGTATAGTTTTAGTCTGTAATCGTAAGTTAATATGATTTATAAAAGATATTCAAATTATCAGAGTAATTTCCAGATTTATTATTAGCGCAGACACACATCTTGCGCATATTTCGTTCTCGTTATGACAAAAATCACTCTTTTTCTGTTCATTTTTTACAGTATTCATTTGAAAGTTACATCAATAGTAAAACTATGTTTTATGAATGAAATATATTTGAAATACAGTGTAATTTCAAACTTTGCTATTAGCGCAGGCCGACCTCCCGCGCAAGTTACAGGTGTAACACTATCAGTGTGGGGAATCACGTGACCCAAAATGGTACGGAACACGGAAATCAACATGGCGGATTTTTGACTTTTTACCAATTTTCAAAGGTTAGTAAAAACTACAGCATCTATTTCGCTCGTTTTATAGCGCAGTCTATGCGCATTTTATTGCTCTTTCCAGCGATGTATGTGTCTTGTCTACGTTCTCTCTAGTTTCTGAGTTACCTTCGAGGTTTTGACCGAACCGGTGATAATTTTCTGTAAAAACGCAATGGTACGATACACGTAATTACTCTTTGCACACAAAAATCTATGTAATTTGCAGCTTTTCGTACTTGTTTCAATTTGTAACTGTTAGATCTTTATCATATGGTAACCATGCACAGTGCTTCTTAATAATTTTTTGCAAATTCTTGCGAAAAATCGACAAACTATTGAAATGGTACGCGACACGTGCTATGATACGCAACACGTACTAACTGTTGGCTGTCTGATACGCAACACGTGCATGTGTCACCAACGGCGATTTAACTTCAGATTTGTGTCATAATCAATTTACTAACTATTTCAAACGTGGTTTTCAGTTTTTAAGATCGTTTGGAAGCACTGCAATCATTATTTATGTTTAAAGTGGTCAGCACGCTAAGACTTTCATGTTTCAAAATTACATAAAATGTTTATTTTATTTCAGAATGGCGAAGTTTTCTAATCTTGTATACTTTTCTTTTACAGACATGGCCAAACCTAAGAAGAAATCGGGTCTGACACTTGGGAAAAAGAAGTGGATAAAGAAGCAAAACAAGACTGTCAATATTAAAGTAACTTTTCAGTTGCCGCAATCCCTCAAGAAATCACCAGCGAGAAAACAAACAAAAAGGCTGCTTACGCCATCTAAATCCCCTCTGTATAACTCATCTCCATCAAATAAAAAAATAAAGTGAATTTGGTCACCTGTCGTTTCCAAAAAACAATTTACAATAACTCCCGATAAAGGTCTTCAAGACCACTTTTTGGACATGTAGAGGAAAACAGTGATACCAGAGGCGATGTAGAACACTTCTAAAACACTGAATTACTGTGTGAAGAAATGTGAAGAAATCACATGTTCGATACTGCAAGCAGAAAAAGACTTCCTGTGAAAAGAAAACAGGGAACTGTTAGTACATCAAGGAATGCAGTTCAGAAAGGAGCTCTGTGTATAAGGTGGGAGAAGGCTAGGACGAATGAAATAAAATGCTACCGAAGAAGAGGATGGGACTGGACTGAGAAGTGCTTATGAACGAGAAAAGAAATAGTTACGATATCAGTACCGAAAATAAAAGGGAGATGTTATAAATACAATTGGAGAAAAGAAAAAATATTTGAGTTCTTAATGTGAAAGGGAATGTGATATAAATATAGACTAAATGAGAACAAATACGGGAAGTGAAATAGATACTGAGTGAAGAAAGAACCGATGTTTTTAATAGTAAATGGTAGGGAAAATTTGATATATTCAGTAAACAATGTGAAAACAGCGTGATTAAAACCTTGGGGCTAAATTTTATACAAAAGGACATTATGTCATATAAATTGACATACTAAATGGGAATAGAAAGACTCAATGACATTGAGAAAAAGAAATTTTAAGAAGTTTTAATTTATTGTTGGAAGCTTGCTGTATAGATTCTGTATAGATAATGAAAATGACCTTTGATAGCTTTTTTGTCAATTGAAAAAATGATGTGTTCTTTTTTTGCACATGTTTTTGTGACAAAATTTTGTTTAATTATGTTTTTAATTGCAATAAAGTAGTTACCGAACTTTTATTCAAGTTTCTAATCACTGTGAAATTGAAAAGATAGAGGGTTTATAGCCCCACTTATACCAGCCTTTTTATATGAGAAAACTTGGTAGTATCTTGTGTTGGTTTTTCCAAAGCCTCTTTCCGCTCGTAAGTATCTGGAATACTGTTTCAAAGGACAATATAGCCACCAAAAACTACGTCAGTTTAAATTATTATATTTATTTATTAATTGTTCATCTTTTGTACGTAAATATAAAATACTTATTTAACTTGAACTCCTGGTTAAATCACACTTTACTCACACATAAATAATACTTGAGCAAATTGCAAGTATATATATATACGGATATACAAAACTGAAACTAGAAACAGTGTCGAAATGGTGATACCGTCACATAAAAAACATAAAAATGTCAACTATAAACATAGTAACACAAAATCCTTAAAATCGCGAGAAGAGTATTTTAAAACAATTACAGATATACAAAGACGATTTTTTCGCTCCAAAATATCACACAGACACATGGGGTCTGAAAAACATACCCTCTTGGCCAGACTCGCATATTAGCTACGCCCATATACAGTATTGTACATTCCGAGACATAAAACAATCGTACATAATATAAAAGCTCACCCAGTTCGCAAACATGGTGTGGCGGGTAAACTTTTTAAAACGTGATCCGAAGAAGACTATTTATTTTGTATGATTGTTTTGTCTCGGGATGTACCATAACGTTAAAATATACTGTACAGGGGGTAGCCAAGGGGGATAGGTTTACCAAACCCCATATACAAAATGTAGTGTAGTATTTTTTTTCAACGATACTGCAAAAAAAAACAACGTTTTCTGTTAAATGTTTCCATGAAGGAACTATCGACTAAAATGCGTCAGAAAGTTATATAGTAACATTTATTTAGAGTTTAATAATTAGTTCAAATTTTAGATGATGTTATTTGTTACTAAATGTTATGAACACTAGCAAATCTGGTACGGCAAAGTTTATCAAAGATGTTTAGGGTGATGCCAGCCCTGGATCTGACATTCCCAATACATTCTCTACTCTATTTTTGTATCCGCTCATAAAACGAATAAACCATCCTCCAAACATTCTCCAGCCAAGTATCCAAACATCTTAGTTTTGTTCGAGTATCTCATTTGTGTTGTATTAGTGCACACAAACCAACAAACAACCTCCATCCACAAACAAAATGCTATACTGGTCACTGGGAGTTTTTATCTTTAGCCATTTTTAAAATTTTTATCATTACTTCATCAAGTCCATCTTCCTCTTATAATACCGAGAAAACTTCTGACAATAAATTTTCATTAATTGCTTCATCAGTCACATCAACGGGCACTACATTGTCTATATTACGCAGCTCTTCACACTTGCAATCCAGTGTTTAAGAAGTGCTATACATTGTCTTTACATATCACTGTTTTCCTCTACAGGTCCAAAAATGATCTTGAAGACATTAATCGAGAGCCTTTATTTATTTGTATATTTGTTTCTTTAGAAGCGTCAGGTGACCTAAATCCCTTTTTTCTTCATTTTGCTGGATATAAGTTGTAGAGGGGAGCAGTCTTTTTGTTTGTTTTCTCGCTGGTGATTTCCTGGCGCATTGCAGTAATTGGAAAGTTACTTTGATATTGATATTCTTGTTTTGTCTTTATCCACCTCTTTTTCCCCAAGTGTCAGACTCCGTTTCTTCTTAGGTTTGGCCATGTCTGTAAAAGAAAAGTATACAAGATTAGAAAACTGAACAACTGCGCATTTTTGAAATAAGATTAAAAGATTTTATGTAATTTTGAAACATAAAGTCTTAGCGTGCTGACCTCTTAAAACATAAATAATGATTGCAGTGCGTTTGAACGATCTTAAAAACTGAAAACCACGTTTGAAATAGTTTAATAGATTAATTGTGACGCAAATTTGAAGCTAAATCGCCGTTGGTGACACATGCACGTGTTGCGTATCAGACTGCCAACAGTTAGTACGTGTTGCGTATCATAGCACGTGTCGCGTACCATTTCAATAGTTTGTCTATTTTTTGCAAGAATTCACGAAAAATCATAAAGAAACACTGTGCATGGTTACCATATGATAAAGATCTAACAGTTACAAATTGAAACAAGTACGAAAAGCTGCAAATTACATAGATTTTTGTGTGCAAAGAGTAATTACGTGTATCGTACCATTGCGCTTTTACAGAAAATTATCATCGGTTCGGTCAAAACCTCGAAGGTAACACAGAAACTAGAGAGAACGTAGACAAGACACATACATCGCTGGAAAGAGCAATAAAATGCGCATAGACTGCGCTATAAAACGAGCAAAATAGATGCTGTAGTTTTTACTTACCTTTGAAAATTGGTAAAAAAGTAAAAAATCCGCCATGTTGATTTCCGTGTTCCGTACCATTTTGGGTCACGTGATTCCCCACACTGACTATAGATCCATTTAGATTTGTAAAAAAAAACTATAGTTTTAGTCTGTAATCGTAACTCAAAGTAAAAATTAATATGATTTATAAAAGATATTCAAGTTATCAGAGTAATTTCCAGATTTATTATTAGCGCAGACACACATCTTGCGCAGATAAAAAAATGTAATATTTCGTTCTCGTTATGACAGAAATCACTCTTTTTCTAATCATTCTTTTACAGTATTCATTTGAAAGTTACATAAATAATATGTTTTATGAGTGAAATATATTTGAAATACAGTGTAATTTCAAACTTTGCTATTAGCGCAGGACCTCCCTCCCACGCAAGTTACAGGTGTAACATTATAGATCCATTTAGATTTGTAAAAAAAACTATAGTTTTAGTCTGTAATCGTAAATCTAAGTAAAAGTTAATATGATTTATAAAAGATATTCAAGTTATCAGAGTAATTTCCAGATTTTCATTTAGCGCAGGGCACCGAACACATATCTTGTGCAGCTACAAAATATAAAATTTCGTTTACGTTTTGATGAAAATTAGGCCTACTCTTTATTCAATCGATTTTGTACTATATAATAATACATGTAATAATAATAATAATATAGATAAAATCTGTAAGAATTTTCTTTTAATTATGTGACTTTTTTATTTCATCTTTTATCTTAGACATGTTGAGAGATATGCTCCCGTTGGTAAAAAGAATATTATTGTGAAATTTCAAGATATTTCAATATAATAAAAACGATATTTTGCTAAGTGTGTTCTCGGGTGAAGTAGAAAATTATAAAAATAGCCTAAAACATACCAGAGGACGACGTGTGCAAGCTGGAGGAAATCACACCTTCACGCATGTTTGGGTTTTATTGCACCTTGTATAAGATCGGAAGTATTGAAACCTGGTGACCGACTGCCGTGAATTTACTGATGTAGAAACAAATTTATGACACATAATTCAAGTACCAAGATATTCAGCATTTGACATCTACATTTATTAATAAATTGACCAACTGCATGATTTATCAAACACGAAATGCAAATTTCTGATATATAAAGTTACATTTGTTATTTGCGCTGCGCATTTGGTAAATCGCGCAGGTTAAATTTGTCCTGCGCAACGATTGGTAAATCGTTGCGCATATAACCAGTGTACAAAAATTTGTTATATGCGCTGAGCGTTTGGTAAATAGCGCAGATTGGTTATTTGCGCTCAACATATACATATTACCGTGAATGTCCTGTTTTGACATTTAACATGAAAATTGCTTTACAATTTTTCTCTCATTATTCATGCTCAATGTGCTCAGATTTTTAAGAAAACTATTTTTGAAAATTGGAGTGTCTTTCTTTTTATTTCACATTGATCCCAGAAATTAAGGAATTTAGCTAAGTGACTGGTCGTTATGGTTAATCTTTGCAATTTTTCTCCGCACATTTTCATTAAACTTGCTTATTTCTGCCATATTTGTTTCATATTTAGTTTGGCCTATTGTAAAATAGAAATGCTTTCTTTGTCTTAGATCATATTAACAACTTCTTTAGATTGAAAGTTGAAATTCACGGTAATAGGTATATGCATGAAAATGCTAAAATTCCCCACCTCTGTTCTTTGAATGAGAGTAGTGGAACATTTTCCTGGGGTTTTGACGATTTTTTGCCAAAAGTCTTAAGCATAAATAAGCTAAAATATAAATTAATTAAACAGAATAAAATTTATCCTTTCAAACAATCATTTTGTTATAAATAGAGTCCACTGAATCTTGGTCTTGGTAATTGGTATACCCAGTATTAATTGAAACCAGTGTCTGCGTAGATATCTCCTCGAACTTGTTCACATCATATTTCCTAAGATTTAAGCGGTGGTGGGGGGAGAGTGTGCGGAATATCTTATGCCATTTTTGAACAGTATTTCATTTAAGTTGGACAGTCCATTTTTCTGGATTTCATACTAGTTGTGAGGGGATTTATTTGTGAACTGAGCAAGTGTAGCAGATACTTGTGGAGATAAAGTTAATACTAATGTATGAAATCCATGAAACTGACTGTCCAACTTAAATGAAATACTGTTTAAAAACGGCATAAGATCTTCTGCCCCCTCCCCCACCCCTCCGAAAAACAAACAAACAAAACTTGCATTGTACAATGAAGTACATGTAATTTTGACATATTGTCTAAAACATAAACATGTTAACATTTATTTTATATGATTAATAATTGACTCGGGAGATTTTTAGTGTTTGTTAATTTTGTCATTATTATCCCCCGCCGATGAAATCAGGAGGTGGGTATTGAAATGGCGTTGTCCGTCACGTCCGTGTGTGCATGCGTCCGTCCGTAGCCATTTCTCAGTAACTAGCAAGTAGAATTTCATGAAACTTGAAATAAACATGAACCAACATACTGCAATGATGCCCGTCAAGTTTTTTTTTGGGATTGGTCAATTTCCCTTAGTGTTATTGCCCTTGATTTAATGAAAAATCCACGTCTGCAGCCATTTCTCAGTAACAAGCTGGTAGAATTTCTTGAAATTAAATATGAATCAACAAACTTCGGTGATGTCTGTCATTTTTTTTTTCAATTGGTCAATTTTCCTTAGAGTTATTGCCCTTTAATTGTTTGAAAATCTACAGATTTGTACATAACAAACCAACCAATTGGTAGAATTTCATAAAACTTCATTTCCATGAACATTTATTATAAACATGTGAAGTTGTGTACCCACACCTGGTCACCACCTTGCCTTTGTCACACCCCCTCCCCCTCCCCACCCCCCTCCCCCCAAAAAAAAAATTCTTTCCTTTTTATTATTATTTTTTTTCAAACCCTCCATGAATATTTATCAACATGCAAAGTTGTACTGTTCCCCCACCTCACTCCTCCACCCAGTCATCACCCCCCTCCCCCCCCCCCCCCCCCCCCACACACACACACTTTTTTTTTTTTAATTTTCCATCCATATTTCAATATTTATAATCAACATCAATGACAAAAATCAATGTTTTGTACCCTCACCCAGTCACCCCTGCAGCGCCCCCTCCCCCAACCAAAAAATAGCATTCATTTTCTGTTAAATTGACTTTGACAAATGAAATTATTTGCTTCTTTTGCTTCTTAGTAACATCCTTAACTTTTTACCTGATATATTTTTTTGCCATTCCTGACCACAAACCCTTTCGGCGGGGGATACCAATTCATCGAATTTGCTTGTTATTTCTATTACTGAGTCTGCTTACTTAGAAAAGAAAATGTTTCATGAGAATAAAGTCCCTTTTAATATACAGATAAATTACAGGAATTGTTTAAAATTAAATGTTAGAATTTCAGCACAAGGTCGGTTTTAGGACAAATTTTAAGATATTTTTATATAAAACTGATGCAGAATCTATATTTGTAACAGGTCAAACTTATGAACTGCGATAGACTTATTAACCGTTTACAATGCACGTACTCATGTTTCGTTAAACGGCTTCACCTTTGGCTGACTGGCACCAGATTTTGATATGCCGCTTCAAATCACACAACATGGTTTCAGTATGTATTAGACGATGCCAAGCTTTAATGAATCGTTCCATTTTACTCTGTATAAACTCATGTTGCGTTAAATGTCTTTAAATTGGACTGCATGGCATCAAGTTGTTATAAACCGCAATTAATTACAGAAAGCGGTTTCAATATGCATTAGACGGCATGAAGTTGTAATAAATCATTTCATTTTACACTGCTCGTACTCATGTTGTGTTAAACGGCTTCACATTGAGCTGCATGGTTTCATGTTTTGATAGATGATTTCATATTCCGGTGCATCGCAACAAGTTTTTCAATGCATCGTTCCATTGTTTGAATGGTTTTCAAATACAATATGCGTTGAATGCAAAAATATTGGATGGGATGAAGTTTTAGACTAGATGACGTTGAAATGCACTGCACTGACTGACTTGTTTATGAATTGATTGTATATTTACTCATTTTGGCGGTTACTGCGGCCCATACATATGACACAAATTTTTCATGAATTATGCCCCCTTTTAACTTGAAATTTCTGGTTAAAGTTTTGGTGCACTTTCACTCTCAGTTATAACTAAATGAATATGATTCAAACTTAAAATAATTTTTCCACATCATCACCCACATCATATGACACAAGGTTCATAACTTTGGCATAAATTTTTCATGAATTTTCCCCCTTTTTACATAGAATTTCAATTTAAGGTTTTGGTGCATTTTCACTCTGTCTTTGTTATTACTAAATGGATTTGATTCAGTCTTAAGACAATTGTTCGAAATCATCACTCACATCTTATGACACAAGGGCCATAACTCTTGCACCATTTTTTATGAATTATTCCGCCTATTGACTTACAATTTCAGATTAAAGTTTTTATGCACTTTCAGTCTGTCTCAATTTTTACTAAACTTAGAATAGTTGTTCCACCTTATCACCCACATCATATGACACAAGTTGCATAACTCTGGCTCCAATTTTTTATGAATTGTGCCCCCTTTTACTTAGAATTTAAGGTTAATTTTGATGCATTTCCACTATATCTCAGTTATTACTAAATGGATTTCAATCAAACTTGAAGCAGTTGTTCCACATCATCACCCACATCATATGACACAAGGTGCATAACTCTTGCGCCAATATTTTATGAATTATTTCCCCTTTTGCTTAGAACTATACTTATTTAGTGTTTTGATACACTTTATCTCTATCTCTCTTATTACTTAATATTTTTGACACAGACTCAAGCTGTTGTGCAATATCTTCATCCACCATTGGAGTCATTAACCTTTAGCCTGCTGGCGGCAAGTGATTCTGCCTTTGCGACCAGTGCAGTCCAAGATCTGCCTGCACTCCGTGCAGTCTGATCATGGTCTGCACTGTTCACTATTCAGTCTGTAAATTTTCAGTGCACACCCCTTCCAATAATAGAAGGTATTGCCCAAATTGAATGATGGACCAATCCATTATAGAAATTTAGCAGGGTAAGGGTTAAATACTCCAGTGACAGCTCCATCTTCCTCAGATGTACCCAGCATCAAAATAGTCGAGTGCGCTGTCTCCTGTGATAGCTCTTGTTTATCCTTCTGCTGTCTATTCATACACCGGTAAAACGAGATACATTCAGTTCCCACTTGGTGTTGACGATATCAGCTCTGTATGCCTTTCAAGTTGCCGATCTATTTTTTTTTTAATAGTTCTTTGGTCTGAGAATTTTTTTATGACACTTTTTAATGTCTTCATTTTCCTAATAGTTAAATGCAGATACAAGTAAGGCAGGGATGACAACTATAAAATATCAGACCATAAAATAAGTCATCCCGATAAGCCAAATGAATAAGGCTATTGTGGCAGCGGTAATGCAGTCTTATTTTCTGTAAGGCAAGATGGCTAGAGAACAGAAAAAGGATTTGAAGACTGCCATTCTAATAGCTCTTAAAACAATGGTCTAGATAACTATTAACTCATATACTACAGGTTGTTTTGTTTTTTTTTCGTAAGAAAATGAGGCAGATAATAATAATGTCATGCAGTGTCTTCCCATAATTTACAGATCACATACATGATTGTTGCTTTACGATGTAAACAATGGAAAGAGCAAAGACATCACACAACTGGTAAAATTACAGCAAAAAATAAAGTTCACACCAAATCAGTAAGCTATTACTTTGCCCAAATCAGGAATTACCAATTTCATTGCTATCTGACTATAGTCACCATACTAATTTACCAATATAGTGTTTGATGATGACTGGGACAATTTAGTTGATTTCTTTAACAGGAATAGAAAAAAACGAGAATGCCACTTTAATGACTTGTTAAATTTACTAGTAGTAGCCTTACTCATTTGGCTTATCAGCCCGCCCGCTTAGCTCAGTAGGTAGAGCGTCGGTCTACGGATCGCGGGGTCGTGAGTTCGATCCTCGGGCGGAGTGCATGTTCTCCGAGACTATTTGATAAACGACATTGTGTCTGAAATCATTAGTCCTCCACCTCTGATTCATGTGGGGAAGTTGGCAGTTACTTGCGGAGAACAGGTTTGTACTGGTACAGAATCCAGGAACACTGGTTAGGTTAACTGCCCGCCGTTACATGACTGAAATACTGTTGAAAAAACGGCGCTAAACCCAAAACAAACAAACAAACAAACATTTGGCTTATCAGGATGGCTTATATTATTATTTGATAGTTTATATTGGTGAGATAGTAACAGTCAAAAGTTATCACCCTTTCTATAAACGTTTTATCATTTGAACTATATTAATATTACCAAACTTTAAGCTCTGACTGTGGAAAAGATTCTTAAGCTTTTCTCAAAATATAATGTGCCACTGGTTAAACATTTCTTTTATTGTTTTTTAATATCTAAAAATATTCTGAAATTTAATAGAAAGTGCTCAAATTTTGGAAGATGTTCCATATTGTTCACCTGTCAGACAAAAAAAAAATTCTCTTGGAAGATAGATGACCCCAGGAATAATATCTATTATGTCCCTGATGACCCCTACTTTTCATGGTATTTTTGGGGGTTTTTTTTGTGTTTTATAGGTCATTTATGAACATAAGGACTGATAAGGTTAATAATTTGTTTTTACAATGAGCCTAGCTATGTGTGACTCTGAGAAGATTGCTTATCTTATATAGAACATATAGCTTTTTTTTCTATGGTACTGTCTTGAGAGTAGGCATGCAAGGGAGACTACTGTATTGAACTAACTAGCTGTAGACAGTAGACTCAAAACTACCGATATGCAAAACAAGGTAGAACACTCTTTTGTTGTTTAACATGTACCTGAGAAGTTGCTTGAAACAAAATCAGTAAATGCAAGGTAAGAAAATAAACAACTTTATTGAAGCTGTTGGTAAATTGCCAAATTTTATGGTGACATTACCTGTATGTATAAGTAATGTTAACCTTTCTAATATCACAGTCACACATACGGCGCGGATAGCTACGTCTAGCCATGGATAGAAACATAGTAATCTGTATCAATTATTACCTGAGCCGTACTTTAAAGTAGTAATCCGTATCAATCCGTACCAGTCTGTACAACTCAGGTACGGATTGATACGGATTACTACGTTTTTATCCGTGGCTAGACGTAGCTATATGCACCGTATGTTTGACTGGGGTATTAAAGGAGTTTGTAAAGTCTCTTACAAATTTGTTTTAAGGCAGAAAAAGTAATTAAAAATACTTGAAATAAAATCATATTGTTACACTAAATTTGCATATCTTGTATTACACAGTTATATTAAGTTACCATTTTGCATTACTATAACATAAACTTGCCCCATTATTTTTCTTAAAGCTTTGATTATATCAGTTTCACATATAT
Source organism: Mercenaria mercenaria (assembly GCF_021730395.1). Classification (NCBI taxonomy): domain Eukaryota; kingdom Metazoa; phylum Mollusca; class Bivalvia; order Venerida; family Veneridae; genus Mercenaria; species Mercenaria mercenaria. Next base: position 38,711 of record NW_026462484.1, read on the forward strand.
TTTAAACTATGTGCTTAGATTACAGTTTTAAACTTTAAACTTCATAAGCAACTCGTAGATTTTTTATTTAAAAAAAAAAACTGTTTTTATTTATGTTTTTTTCTATTGCAGTCAAGGTGGATACAGCATGATTGCCCCAGACCAGCGACGGAGGGAGCAGATAAACCAAGGTAGCAATTATCATTAATTATATCAACTGTTTCAGTACGGTCTTTATTGAACAAGCTCATAATTATGTCTCCCACCACACAGTGGTGTGGCCGTGTGGGAGACATATTGATTTACTCCTGTTTGTGTGTGTGTGTGTGTCTGTCGAACATTTCTCATCCGATCTTCACCAAACTTGAACAAAATGTGTTTGCCAGTAAGTCCTCAGCCAAGTTCGATAACTAGCCAAATCGGCCCAGGCTCTTCGGAATTATGGCCCTTGACCATAATTACAGAACCATTGATCCTAATCACCTGGACTCATAAAAATGCTGAACTATTCATTCTAAAACTTGCTCCAAAAACCATTCATCCTTATTACCTAGACTCATAGAAATACTGAACCATTCATCCTAGAACTTGCTCCAATAATTACAGAACCATTCATCCTAGTCCACCTAGACTAACTAAACACTGAACCATTCATCCTAAAACTTACTCCTGAAGTGTACTTTTTTTACTATTCAGATGATTAGGTGTGAAAAAAACATTTTATGTTTCCGGTATCCCGACCTACCCTAAATTTTTGGCCCAACCCTAAATGTTTTTATGGCCTTGGAGGATAATTTTTTCAACTTTTTAACAAAAAGCTGCAAAACTGCACTTTTTATGCTTTAAACATCGTCAGTGATGTTATAAATCAACTTACTGATGCTCTGAAGGCATAACCCCCTTATTTGTATTCATTTTTTGACACAAAAATATTTTCCGAAAAGTCTCCCTTAATATAAAAAAAATTTAAAAAAAAAAAAAGAATTCTACCCTAATTTTTTTTTAGCATGTTACCGGAAAGAATTTTTCTTTAGGCCTTAGGCTGTTGTGGGAGACATGCACTTTTCTCAAAAGCAGCTCTAGTTTAATTTTGGTTCAACTTATTTAATAAATTCAGCATTAAATATTCACTCATTTGATATCCTCTTTTTCTCTGTTACATATAGAATAGAAAAAATTCATTTCCAAACAGGCCATCAAATTTAAATAAGGACACTGCTAGTCTGTAGAAAGAACTTAGTATGCAATTCAAATAGTTTTTTGCGGGGTCAAAATAACAACTGGTGACTGTGTGTAAATACTTTAAATTCTTTGATACAATACTTCAGAATGGAAATTGAAGATGATCATTAACTTTGTTAGAGCATCTAAAATTTTACTGCGCTCTTCCATTCAATGTAGAGTCTTTCAATGACCTGCTTCTAAAAAGATTGAAGTTGAAATTGATGTCTGCTTGTATTTTGTTCCAGTTGCTCAGAGAGAAACACAAGCATATCAGGAACATAAACAACAGAACACCCCTGGCTCTTTCAACTATGTAGGAACCGCAGGTAACTTTGATTACCCCAACTCCTTTATGTCATACTTTAACCCTTATCATGCTGGACACGATTGATTCTGCTATGCGACCAATGTAGATCCTAATCAGCCTGCACATCAATGCAGTCTGATCATGATCTGCACTGTTTGCCATTCAGTCAGTATCTTTTTGGTAAGTATCCCTTTTAACAGTTAATGGTACTGTCCGAATTGAAAGATGGACAACTTCATTATAGTAATTTAGCAGGGTAAGGGTTGTCTTTTTACTGTACGCTGGGTAATATCAAAGACCTCGGCGATATATATGACCATTTTGTGCCGATTCACCGTAAAACCCAACTCAGACACTCTAATATCCAATATGGCGCTATTTTTGTTAATATTTGCATATACTGCAACTCACTAGTTAAAAATATACATGGATATTAATCTGCATCATGTCCTTAAACATTAACACTGACATTATATTAGATTGTGAATATTTCCGCTTGCGAAGCGTCTGGTATCAGCCATTCGTGAACTTTCAGACCCGTGCATATATTCACTTATACAGTATAATTATGCCTGTAAATCTTTTTTTACTGAAATGGATTTATATTATCTCAAATATTTTGTGCTAGTATCCAAATGATTCTGAGTGGCAGTGTTTGTTTGATGGAAGTGTCTTTTATCCTGTAGTCATTGTTAAATATAAATTGATAATGCATTGACATGATATTAACAGAAATTGCAGTCTTTTTACCTAGGCATGAGGAGATTAGAAATGAATTAAAATTTGCAATATCACTGATAAATTAATGCGTTTGTAATTAGGTGGAGGGCAGTTGACACAAGCAGAGGCAAGAAGAAAACTGATTCAGGAAAGTCCTTCTAAAACACAAAAGCTGGTAACATTCTTTCAACATTACTTTAATATATCTAACAGAGGAGGACAGAAATGGATATGTTTAAATTATGTACAATTTTTTTTTTCTGATTGATATTCCCAAAAAGTTTTACATATGATGGCATATGCTTAATCAAAGATCTTTGAAATAAAATGGATCTGAAACTTTTGCAAGAACATATGAATTTTGTTTTTGTATGTTTTTGATCTGGGAAACATCTGACTTTGCAAACAAACAACCAGTAACAGCTCTTTTTAGCATTACTTCTTTGGATTAAACCACCCTCCCCCACCCCCAAAACTTCTCACCTAGAGCCAACTTATAGTATGATATCCAGTTGAAATTTGGCCAAGGGAACAGTCATTGAGCATTGAAGCAGTAAGTATATGTGATATTAAGTGCTTTATTGAAACATAATGGTGTGATAGATCCTGATAACTTCACTTCTAATATACAGTTTATAAAGTGCATACATTTATTTTTGAGAAACTACTTGTTATCTACTACTGTCTGTAAGTTACAGTTCTTAAATTGTAGCTGAAGAAAGAGGAGAAAAAATCCTATTTCAAACAGAAGGAAGAAGAAGAAATACAGAAGAAGAAAGAAGAACAGAGAAGAAAGGTTTATATACAGCTTGTACATTTAACTTGCAAAACAATTTCACTTTGTGGGCATAAAATTTTGAGGTTTTTACCAAAATAACTATTTTGAGTGGATACAAGTTCATGGATTTTGACCTTTGAACATAAAATGAATGCAAATATATTTGATTAATATCCGTAGGGATTGTTTTTAATAGTTTCTACATGTATTATCACTCTTTGCAATTATTCTGGCTAACAGATACAGAAGATAAGTTAGGCTGTCTGGAATCACGGAAGTCAAAATAATTGCAGAATATGTAATCTAAGACTTGTGCATGTGAATTGATAAAGGCCCTTGGCCGAAACGTCACAAAGAGTGATCAAATGAATGGTTTGTTGGGATCAAATATTATATTTTGACTCGACCATGGTATCCATGAAAGCTAATTCTGCACAAATATTAATGCTTTCAATATATTAGTGAAATATTATTTCATTACAGTTAATTGTTTCAGGGATTTACAGTTGGCATTTTCTGTAATTATTTCGTTTGTATTGTACTACATCCAACATTGCTATTCATTGGTTTTCAGTTTTGTTTTGTCACCTGATTGCCATTGAGGCCAAAAGATATAAAAGCTCATTTTACGCATGAATACTGCTACATGTTTTTTTGACATGCTGATCACTTGTATAAATAATAGTAATGTTAAAGCCTTTATCAAAAACAGTTAGGAAGAGGAAAAGATAATTGCACTGAATATCTTCCATAAACTGTAGTTATCACTGTTTTTGTACTGATGAGTAATTCAGACCTATTAGGTTGTTTAGCATAAGTTTTCACTAACTTATTACTATTGAAGTTATTTGATTTCTACTTCATGCAGTGTGATTTTGAGTGTGTAAACCAAGTTTAAAACAAAGTTAAGAAATGTTGGAAAAATTCATGAGTAGTAGTCCTGGTGGGCAGTCTTGTTGAGATTTATGATAAACAAGTTAGCTTGGTAGCATGTATTGATGCATTTGATGTTCACTAGGCAGAACAAAATGAGAAGAGAAAGAAAGAGGAAGCGAAAGCTGCTGAACACAGATGGGACAACCAGAGAAAAGTGTAAGTAACCATATTGCTGAACACAGATGGGACAACCACAGGATCATGTAAGTAACCATATTGCTGAACACAGATTGGGCAGTCAGAGGAAAGTGTAAGTAACTGTATTGCTGATCAAAGAATTGACTGTCAGAGGATCATGTAAGTAGCTGTATTGATTAACACAGATTGGACAGTCAGAGGAAGATGTAAGTGTCTGTATTGCTGAACACAGATTGGACAATCAGAGGAAAGTGTAAGTAACTGTATTGCTGATCAAAGAATGGACATCCAGAGGAAGGTGTAAGTGACTGTATTGCTGAACACAGATTGCACAGTCAGAGGAAGATGTAAGTGTCTGTATTGCTGAACACAGATTGGACAGTTAGAGGAAGGTTAAAGTGACTGTATTGCTGAACACAGATTGGACAGTCAGAGGAAAGTGTAAGTAAATGTATTGCTGAACACAGATTGGACAGTCAGAGGAAGGTGTAAGTGACTGTATTGCTGAACACAGATTGGACAGCCAGAGGAAGATGTAAGTGACTGTATTGCTGAACACAGATTGGACAGTCAGAGGAAAGTGTAAGTAGCTGTATTGCTGAACACAGATTGGACAGTCAGAGGAAAGTGTAAGTGACTGTATTGCTGAACACAGATTGGACAGTCAGAGGAAAGTGTAAGTGACTGTATTCCTGAACACAGATTGGACAGTCAGAGGAAAGTGTAAGTAGCTGTATTGCTGAACACAGATTGGACAGTCAGAGGAAAGTGTAAGTAACTGTATTGCTGAACACAGATTGGACAGTCAGAGGAAAGTATAAGTAGCTGTATTGCTGAACAAAAATTGGACAGTCAGAGGAAAGTGTAAGTGACTGTATTGTTGAACACAGATTGGACAGTCAGAGGAAAATATAAGTAACTGTATTGCTGAACACAGAATGGACAGTCAGAGGAAAGTGTAAATAGCTGTATTGCTGAACACAGATTGGACAGTCAAAGGAAGGTGTAAGTAACTGTATTGCTGATCAAAGAATGGACAGCCAGAGGAAGGTGTTAAGTGACTGTATCGCTGAACACAGATTGGACAGCCAGAGGAAAGTGTAAGTAACTGTATTGCTGAACACAGATTGGACAATCAGAGGAAATTGTAAGTAACTGTATTGCTGAACACAGAATGGACAGTCAGAGGAAAGTGTAATTAACTGTATTGCTGAACACAGATTGGACAGTCAGAGGAAAATGTAAGTAACTGTATTGCTGAACACAGATTGGACAGTCAGAGGAAAATGTAAGTAACTGTATTGCTGAACACAGAATGGACAGTCAGAGGAAAGTATAAGTGACTGTATTGCTGAACACAGATTGGACAGTCAGAGGAAAGTGTAAGTGACTGTGTTGCTGATCAAAGAAAGGACAGCCAGAGGATCGTGTAAGTGACTGTATTGCTGAACACAGATTGGACAGTCAAAGGAAGATGTAAGTGACTGTATTCCTGATCAAAGAATGGACAGCCAGAGGATCGTGTAAGTAGCTGTATTGATTAACACAGATTGGACAGTCAGAGGAAGATTTAAGTAACTGTATTGCTGAACACAGATTGGACAGCCAGAGGAATGTGTAAGTGACTGTATTGCTGATCACAGATTGGACAGTCAGAGGAAAGTGTAAGTAGCTGTATTGCTGAACACAGATTGGACAGCCAGAGGAAAGTGTAAGTAACTGTATTGCTGAACACAGATTGGACAGTCAGAGGAAAGTGTAAGTAACCATATTGCTGAACACAGATGGGACAACCACAGGATCATGTAAGTAACCATATTGCTGAACACAGATTGGGCAGTCAGAGGAAAGTGTAAGTAACTGTATTGCTGATCAAAGAATTGACTGTCAGAGGATCATGTAAGTAGCTGTATTGATTAACACAGATTGGACAGTCAGAGGAAGATGTAAGTGTCTGTATTGCTGAACACAGATTGGACAATCAGAGGAAAGTGTAAGTAACTGTATTGCTGATCAAAGAATGGACATCCAGAGGAAGGTGTAAGTGACTGTATTGCTGAACACAGATTGCACAGTCAGAGGAAGATGTAAGTGTCTGTATTGCTGAACACAGATTGGACAGTTAGAGGAAGGTTAAAGTGACTGTATTGCTGAACACAGACTGGACAGCCAGAGGAAAGTGTAAGTAAATGTATTGCTGAACACAGATTGGACAGTCAGAGGAAGGTGTAAGTGACTGTATTGCTGAACACAGATTGGACAGCCAGAGGAAGATGTAAGTGACTGTATTGCTGAACACAGATTGGACAGTCAGAGGAAAGTGTAAGTAGCTGTATTGCTGAACACAGATTGGACAGTCAGAGGAAAGTGTAAGTGACTGTATTGCTGAACACAGATTGGACAGTCAGAGGAAAGTGTAAGTGACTGTATTCCTGAACACAGATTGTACAGTCAGAGGAAAGTGTAAGTAGCTGTATTGCTGAACACAGATTGGACAGTCAGAGGAAAGTGTAAGTAACTGTATTGCTGAACACAGATTGGACAGTCAGAGGAAAGTATAAGTAGCTGTATTGCTGAACAAAAATTGGACAGTCAGAGGAAAGTGTAAGTGACTGTATTGTTGAACACAGATTGGACAGTCAGAGGAAAATATAAGTAACTGTATTGCTGAACACAGAATGGACAGTCAGAGGAAAGTGTAAATAGCTGTATTGCTGAACACAGATTGGACAGTCAAAGGAAGGTGTAAGTAACTGTATTGCTGATCAAAGAATGGACAGCCAGAGGAAGGTGTTAAGTGACTGTATCGCTGAACACAGATTGGACAGCCAGAGGAAAGTGTAAGTAACTGTATTGCTGAACACAGATTGGACAATCAGAGGAAATTGTAAGTAACTGTATTGCTGAACACAGAATGGACAGTCAGAGGAAAGTGTAATTAACTGTATTGCTGAACACAGATTGGACAGTCAGAGGAAAATGTAAGTAACTGTATTGCTGAACACAGATTGGACAGTCAGAGGAAAATGTAAGTAACTGTATTGCTGAACACAGAATGGACAGTCAGAGGAAAGTATAAGTGACTGTATTGCTGAACACAGATTGGACAGTCAGAGGAAAGTGTAAGTGACTGTGTTGCTGATCAAAGAAAGGACAGCCAGAGGATCGTGTAAGTGACTGTATTGCTGAACACAGATTGGACAGTCAAAGGAAGATGTAAGTGACTGTATTCCTGATCAAAGAATGGACAGCCAGAGGATCGTGTAAGTAGCTGTATTGATTAACACAGATTGGACAGTCAGAGGAAGATTTAAGTAACTGTATTGCTGAACACAGATTGGACAGCCAGAGGAATGTGTAAGTGACTGTATTGCTGATCACAGATTGGACAGTCAGAGGAAAGTGTAAGTAGCTGTATTGCTGAACACAGATTGGACAGCCAGAGGAAAGTGTAAGTAACTGTATTGCTGAACACAGATTGGACAGTCAGAGGAAAGTGTAAGTAACTGTATTGCTGAACACCGGTTGGACAGTCAGAGGGAAGTGTAAGTGACTGTATTGCTGAACACAGATTGGACAGTCAGAGGAAGGTTAAAGTGACTGTATTGCTGAACACAGATTGGACAGTGAAAGGAAGGTGTAAGTGACTGTATTGCTGAACACAGATTGGACAGTCAGAGGAAAGTGTAAGTAACCGTATTGCTGAACACATATTGGACAGTGAAAGGAAGGTGTAAGTGACTGTATTGCTGAACACAGATTGGACAGTCAGAGGAAAGTGTAAGTGACTGTATTGCTGAACACAGATTGGACAGTCAGAGGAAAATGTAAGTAGCTGTATAGCTGAACACAGATTGGACAGTCAGAGGAAGGTGTAAGTGACTGTATTGCTGAACACAGATTGGACAGTCAAAGGAAAGTGTTATTAACTGCATTGCTGAACACAGATTGGACAGTCGGGGGAAGGTGTAAGTGACTGTGTTGCTGAACAAAGATTGGACAGCCAGAGGAAAGTGTAAGTAACTGCATTGCTGAACACAGATTGGACAACCAGAGGAAAGTGTAAGTGACTGATTTGCTGAACACAGATTGCACAGTCAGAGGAAGATGTAAGTGTCTGTATTGCTGAACACAGATTGGACAGTTAGAGGAAGGTTAAAGTGACTGTATTGCTGAACACAGATTGGACAGTCAGAGGAAAGTGTAAGTAAATGTATTGCTGAACACAGATTGGACAGCCAGAGGAAAGTGTAAGTGACTGTATTGCTGAACACAGATTGGACAGTCAGAGGAAAGTGTAAGTGACTGTATTGCTGAACACAGATTGGACAGTCAGAGGAAAGTGTAAGTGACTGTATTGCTGAACACAGATTGGACAGTGAAAGGAAAGTATAAGTAACTGTATTGCTGAACACAGATTGGACAGTCAGAGGAAAGTGTAAGTAACTGTATTGCTGATCAAAGAATGGACAGCCAGAGGAAGGTGTAAGTGACTGTATTGCTGAACACAGATTGGACAGTCAGAGGAAAGTGTAATTATCTGCATTGCTGAACACAGATTGGACAGTCAGAGGAAAGTGTAATTATCTGCATTGCTGAACACAGATTGGACAGCCAGAGGAAAGTGTAATTATCTGCATTGCTGAACACAGATTGGACAGCCAGAGGAAAGTGTAATTATCTGCATTGCTGAACACAGATTGGACAGCCAGAGGAAAGTGTAATTATCTGCATTGCTGAACACAGATTGGACAGCCAGAGGAAAGTGTAATTATCTGCATTGCTGAACACAGATTGGACAGTCAGAGGAATGTGTAATTATCTGCATTGCTGAACACAGATTGGACAGTCAAGAGGAAAGTGTAATTATCTGCATTGCTGAACACTGATTGGACAGTCAGAGGAATGTGTAATTATCTGCATTGCTGAACACAGATTGGACAGTCAAGAGGAAAGTGTAATTATCTGCATTGCTGAACACAGATTGGACAGTCAGAGGAAAGTGTAAGTAACTATATTGCTGCACAGATTGGGCAGCTGGAGAAAAATATAAGTAACCATGCTGCTAAACATAGATGGAACAACCAGAGAAAAGTATATTAAGTAAAAAACCTGCTAATCATGGATTGAACAACAAGAGAAAAGTGTAAGTAACCATAATACTGAACACAAACACAAATGAAACAACCAGAGAAAAGTGTAAGTAATCAAGTTACTGAACATAGATTTGACAGCCAGAGTAAAATTTAAATGACCTTAGTACTGAAAAGAAAGAAAGGACAACCAGAGAAAGAAGTAACTGATCATATTTCTAAACACAGCTAGACTAGACAACAAGGGAAATGTGTAGGGAACCATATTTCTGAATTCAGCTACGCTAAATGGAGTAACCATATTTCTGAATTCAGCTACGCTAAATGGAGTAACCATATTTCTGAATTCAGCTACGCTAAATGGAGTAACCATATTTCTGAACACAGATGGGACCACCAGAGTAAAATGTAAATAATCATACTGCTAAACACAAATAAGACAACCAGGGGAAAATGACAGAAACCAAATTCCTGAACACAGATAGTACAACCAGAGAAAGGTTTAAGAAAAAAACGTACTGCTTAAAACAGCTAGATTGGACAACAGTGTAAGTAATCATATTTGCTGTACACAGATGGGACAACAAGAGAAAAGTGAATGTAACCATATTACTGATCACAGATGGGACAACCAAAAAAATAGTGTAGTTAGGCATACTTCCAAACATTGAGGGGACAATTGCAAAAAAAATGTAAGTAACCATATTGTTAAGCACAGATGAGACAACCAGAAAATAATGTAAATAAACTGTTAAACACAAATCTGACAACGAGAGAAAGTGTAAAAAGGCAAATTAGACAACCAGGGAAAAGTGTATGTGAACAAACACTGTTGAACACAAAAGTAACAACTAGAGAAATGTGAAAGTAACCCAAACCTTGAACATGGAAAGAGTGCTGTATAAATATAGTATAATGACAACAAAGATGGGACAACTAGAGAAAAGTATAATTAAATTATAGTGCAGTAAATCAGCTATAACATGAAATCACAAGGGGATAAGCAAAATGCTGGATTCTAACACAATCTGCAGCAATTGCTATATAAACAAATAGCGAAATCGCCTATACATGAATCTACGATAAAATATGGTTGGCTGTTACATTTCATCCCCATATGATTGTGGCAGAAGAGATTCTACTTCAGTTCCATTACATACGAATTATTTCAGGGCCAAATGGTTGAAAACAGCATTTCAAAAACATAAATATGATAAAAAGTCATACTGACCTGTGTGTAGGACCGTTAAACACATTTTGATCTCTACGAGCGAATTCAATTAGCTTAATTATGATTCAGCAGTGACGTCATAAATGTATGACATAAAGTATGACGTCATAACGATGTGACATCATATAAAGTTAAGCTCGTAACTCGTAACACAGGGTCAACTCGCCTAATTTGATGATTCTCTTCATAATTAGTTTGCGAGCTGTTAGATTACTAATTCATAAATACTTCTCAAAATTCTGATAAAAAAGAATCAAATATCTATACGTTCCATTGGCTATGCAGCACTTTCTTACCATAGGGGGTAAATCGTAACAGCATATGACCCGAATGACGTATTACGCTAAAAATGAAGTACTGTAAAATGCGAATTATTTGCGTTGTTAGAATCGAAATAATAAATACGTTCCAATAATTTTATCAATTAATAAAACATGGGCAGTTGTTTGGATGTGACTAATGAAATCACTCGTGCTACGCACTCGTGATTTAATTATAACACATCCAAACTCCTGCCCATATTTTATAAACTGATAAAATATAGGAACAGATTTATTATTTCTTAAGTAAAAGAGAATTTCAAGCAATCCAGATCTGGGGAGTAACTGATTCCAAGTGCTGGAGTCTTTGATGCCATAGTGAATGGTGTTTTACTGTACACAGGTGTAACAGCTGCAGAAAACAGAAATGAGCTGCACCATGAGAAAACCAACATTATGCGTTTGTGACCAGCATGGATCCAGACCAGTCTGCGCATGCGTGCAGTCTGGTCAAGATCCATGCTGTTTGCTTTCAAACCCTATTGCGATTAGAGAAACTGTTATCGAACAGCATGGATCCTGACCAGACTGCACAGATGTGCAGGCTGGTCTGGATCCATGCTGGTCGCAAATGCACTATGTTGGTTTTCTCATGGCGTGGCTCAAATAATCTATAGTAATACAAAGATAAGGCACTCACTGAAAAGTGTTAGTAATTTTAGAACCATTATTCTTTGTAAGCTCAGTATTTTATGTATTAGCCAAAATAAAGTGTATATGTTATCAGATATACATTCACTATTCAAACACAAATGAACTTTTTATAAGAAAGTGTTTTCCTCAGACGAGGATGGGAAATGATGGTCCTTTAAGGTGATTTATTATAAGAAAATGACAATATTTATATCTTAATCGATATTAAATGCATTTATTGTTAATGTTTTTATATTGTATTTGTTTATTATATTTTCCAGGGCAAATGAAGCCTTCCTAAGGAGATTTGAGAACAAAAGTAAAAGACTTGCGGGAGGTACTTTTTACAGTTTTAAACCCTTTTTCTATGACTTGTATGCTAAAGCAGACTGCCATTAAGGACTTGATTCCAACAGCCACCTAATTCTTAAATTAGTATTTCTTTGTAATTAATATATGATGGAGGTTTTTACAAACATAAGAAGTAAGTGGTAGCCCCCCACTATAGGTTTTCCTTTGATGTAATGTATTTTTCTTTCAAATGATACATGTCTAGAGAAACAGAATTAAAAGGTCAGGGCATCAATTATCAGCATGAAAAAGGTGCAACAATTTTATTATGCAAGTTCATGTTTAATTTGTTTTATTAATATTTGGTGACATTGATGTTCACCTACTTGTAGTGACAGCCTGTCAAACAATTAATAACAGAATGGGTTTCATTTAATTTGAACATTCCAGATCTGTTGTATCCCATGCTTAATAATTTGTTTGTGAAATTTTTCTGTTAGATCATGTATATCCTTTGTTGTGTGAATACTTTCCATATATTTTTGTTACCAACAGCTTTATTTTTAATGTCAAACTCTGTTGTTGTTTTTTTTTTTTTTAATGTAATTAGTTTTTTTTTGGTAATCAACAAAAAATAATTAGATTAGAAAAAGTGTTTTTATGCCCCATGTGTGTAAGATCCCGGAGGCATATAATGTTGAATTGTCCATCGGTCATTCCATCGGTCAGTCACACTTTCTCTTGTTCTCATCTACAGTTTTCATCAAGTTCAAATATATTTGATAAGCTCGAATCATAATAAACATCAAGTGGACATGCACCTATTGTCAGGACATTCATGTCAGATTATTATTTTTTGAGTTATGTCCCTTTTAATATGGTGGATATATGTGATGGTGCATGCATCAGTCTGTCTGTCTGTGCCCGCGAAATGATGGTTTAGTGACTTCATAACGGTACTTTCTCTTTGATGTCATTCATTCCGTTCTGTTTATGTGACTATTTTTCTTTTTATGTGACTGATAGAACAATAGAGAGAACAATGGGGGTGTCACATAAATACCGTTTCGTGAGAACGTCCGTTCATCCATCCATCCATTATATTTCATGTCCGTAGCATAACTTAATAACCATTCAAGGTATTGACTTTAAACTTGGTATGTTGGTAAATAGTGATGTGACAATGTCCAGAGCATATGGATTAGATCTTTAGGTCAAGGTCACAAATTGAATTCAAACATCAGTTATATTTGTAAGGTCCTCTCCCAAGTTTGTTCAAAGTGGAGCCACTAGAGCTAAAAATATAAATACCTTTAAACGACTTCTTCTCATGAACCACTGGATGCATCATCATCAAACTTGGTCATTAGCATAATTTTAAAGCAGCATGCCTCCAGATCGTTCGACAACAACAAAAATAAAAAAATTTTAGATATCTTGAAATAAATGCTATATTTCTTAAGTAAGCTTTAAAACTTAATTACTGACAAACTTTATGTTACGGAAACACATGAGAATTTGCTGTTTTTACTATTTTTACAATGAAAATCGAAAAGCGTTTGTCACGCTTTTACTCCAGGTAAACTGTCTCGATTATAAATATCAATATTTTTAAGTCATTATTCACTACTTCAGCTATAGCACTATTGGTTACGACGACGGGAAAATGTCTTTATTGCCGCCGCAGCCCGGGATTCGATTCCTGGCTCGGTCATATTTTTTTCTTGATTTGGAACTTAAAATATTTTAGAAACAAAAATTCATATTCTAATGTTCATAATATGACCAAACTTCAATTTGAAAGAAAGATTATTTTTTAGCCAAATCTGGAGGCATGCTGCTTTAAGGGTAAATGCCACATATCGACGCCCCAGAATAAGAAAGGCGTAAGTGTTAGTTATGCCCTTTTATGAATTATATATTTTTTGAAACTGCATGCCAAGAGGCATAATCCTATTAAAAACATTTGTTACAAACTGCTGTGTTCACCAAATTCACCAATAATAAAAGCGCGTAAGTAAAGAGTTTTCAGAATCATAGTAATAGAAGTGCGTATCTGCCTTAAATGTTGTACAGGAAGGGTCCACTTACGCCCTTCTGTTACTTCTGTAGAATTAGAAGGGCGTATTCGTTTTGCCAAAAACTATGCTTTTTCCACTTACGCCCTTCTAATTCTGAGGCGTCGATATGCCTGTATGTATATAAGGCAAAATTTTTCCTACGGCAGAATTTCTTTAAACTTTGTGTACCAAATGAGAATCAAGTTTAGAACGGAAATATATATAAAAAATCATAGGGACCCAGGCTTGATCTTTAATTATCTGCCCTTGAAAGTAGATTTTTTTCAGTATTTTCCGACTTTCAAGGGCAGATAATTCAAGACCAAGACTGGATTCCTATGTTTTTAGCTTACCTGAGCAATGCTTATGGTGAGCTATTGTTATCACTCTGTGTCCGTCGTGCGTTCATCCGTCGTCAACAATTGTGTTTTAAAGACATCTCCTCCATAACCACTGAATGGATTTTGATGAAACTTGGCGTGGATGGTCCTCTACCAAAGTTGCTCAAACGGTTCCGCTTGGTTGCACATAGGGGCCGCCAGAGCTGAAAATAGAAAAATCTTCAAATGACATTTCCTCCTAAACCGATGGTCCAATTTTGAAATAATTTCACACAAGTGGTCCTTATGTCACCCACTACTAAGATTGTTCAAATTATGTTGATTCGTCAAAAAACATGGCCAACAGAGGGCATGGTCACTTTTCCCTATATGTATATAGTGGAAACTTTAAAATTCTTCTTGTGTGAAACTGCTGGCCTGATTTTAGAATAATTTCACAAAAAAATGATCCTTATGTGACCCTCTACCATTATTGTTCAAATTATTCTGATTCGTCAAGACATGACCGCCAGAGGGCGTGGTCATTTTTCCCTGTTTGTATATAGTGGAAACTTTAAAAATCTTCTTGTGTGAAACTGCTGGCCCGATTTTAGAATAATTTTACACAAATGGGCCTTGTGTTACCCTCTACCAAGATTATTCAAATTATTTTGATTTGTCAAAAAACATGGCCGCCAGAGGGCATGGTCACTTTTCCCTATAGGAGAAATCGTGTTTCCATACAAATCCGTTGTATTTTCTATTTTTAGTCCATGTTTTTTTGTAAACAGTGATGTTTTTCTAACGGCTTAAACTTTCTTAAAATACAAATGACATCAATATTTTTTGGTCAATGGAAAGGATATAAAACAAGCAATTTATTGATTACTTTTAATTATTTTGAAATAAAATGGATTAATTATGAACGCTTAACTTACAGTGTTTTTTCGAAAAGTTTGGAGCATCGCTACGCCACTATTAAAATCATATGTCATTTAAAATGGTTATTCATTTTAAAAACGTATTTAAATGAGAAAATATGAAAATCATAGGCATTTCAAAACTTTTTGAATTTTTAAAATACATAAATAAGTGAAAAAGTTATTAAAAATTAAAAATTCCGATCCCTTACACAATCGATGTAGAAACATTTGTTTTGCCCACCACCAGATAAACAGGTGTTAATGCATGATGTCATGGCGACTCTCCTATATGTATAAAGTGGAAACTTTAAAAATCTTCTTGTGTGAAACTGCTAGCCAGATTAAAAATAATTTTACGTAAATGGTTCTTGTGTGACCCTCTACCAAGATTGTTCAAATTATTCCGATTTGTCAAAAAACATGGCTGCCTGGTGGCGTGGTCACTTTTCCCTTTATGTATACCATACTTGTCCAAATTATTGTCCTAAGGTAAAAAAATGGCCATGCCCTTGTGTCTGACATGTACTTACTATAGGCTTTTATATTAGAAACTTAGAGCCTTGATATTTGGCGTGTGATATCAGATTTGTAATATCTATCGTAATTGTTCAATTATTGCCCTAGGTTCAAAAGTGTGTGTGACATGTATATAATATAGGCTTACATAGAAGAAACCTAATTCTGTACTTATACAAACACACTTGAAGCCTTATACACAGGTGAGCGCTTTAGGGTCAATGGCCCTCTTGTTTTATTTCATATTTCTGTTTTTGATTTGATTCTCTGTCAGTAAAAAAAGTTTAAAGAAGAAATTCTTTCTGTTAGAAAATGTTTGCCCCATGTCAATATAGAGACTGTTGCAAGTGTCCTTAACTATGAACATGACAAAATGATACTGCAAAGTCCTGGTCTTTTCTATGGACTGAATTTCTTTAAACTTTGTATACTGACTGCAAATGAAGTCTGAAACAGAAATAAAAATTAAAATGCACAGTTCTCTTGCCTTGATCTTGAATTGTTTGCCCTTGAAAATTAGATTTTTTTAGTATTCTCTGATTTTCAAGGGCAGATAATACAAGATCAAGCCTGGGTACCTATGATTTTTAGCTCACCTGTCACAAAGTGACAAGGTGAGCTTTTGTGATCGCGCGGTGTCCGTCGTCCGTCGTCCGTCCGTCCGTCCGTGCGTGCGTCCGTAAACTTTTGCTTGTGACCACTCTAGAAGTCACATTTTTCATGGGATCTTTATGAAAGTTGGTCAGAATGTTCATCTTGATGATATCTAGGTAAAGTTCGAAACTGGGCCACATGCCTTCAAAAACTAGGTCAGTAGGTCTAAAAATAGAAAAACCTTGTGACCTCTCTAGAGGCCATATATTTCACAAGATCTTCATGAAAATTGGTCAGAATGTTCACCTTGATGATATCTAGGTCAAGTTCGAAACTGGGTCACGTGCTATCAAAAACTAGGTCAGTAGGTCTAAAAATAGAAAAACCTTGTGACCTCCCTAGAGGCCATATATTTCAAAAGATCTTCATGAAAATTGGTCAGAATGTTCACCTTGATAATATCTAGGTCAAGTTTGAAACTGGGTCATGTGCCATCAAAAACTAGGTCAGTAGGTCAAATAATAGAAAAACCTTGTGACCTCTCTGAAGGCCACATTTTTCATAGGATCTGTATGAAAGTTGGTCTGATTGTTCATCTTGATGATATCTAGGTCAGGTTCGAAACTGGGTCACGTGCGGTCAAAAACTAGGTCAGAAGGTCTAAAAATAGAAAAACATTGTTACCTCTCTAGAGGCCATATATTTCATGAGATCTTCATGAAAATTGGTCAGAATGTTCACCTTGATGATATCTAGGTCAAGTTCGAAACTGGGTCATGTGCAATCAAAAACTAGGTCAGTAGGTCAAATAATAGAAAAACCTTGTGACCTCTCTAGAGGCCATATTTTTCATGGGATCTGTATGAAAGTTGGTCTGAATGTTCATCTTGATGATATCTAGGTCAGTTTCGAAAGTGGGTCACGTGCCTTCAAAAACTAGGTCAGTAGGTCAAATAATAGAAAAACCTTGTGACCTCTCTACAGGCCATATTTTTCATGGGATCTGTATGAAAGTTGGTCTGAATGTTCATCTTGATGATATCTAGATCAAGCTCGAAACAGGGTCATGTGCGGTCAAAAACTAGGTCAGTAGGTCTAAAAATAGAAAAACCTTTTGACCTCTCTAGAGGCCATACTTGTGAATAGATCTCCATAAAAATTGGTCAGTATGTTCACCTTGATGATATCTAGGTCAAGTTTGAAACTGGGTCACGTGCCTTAAAAAACTAGGTCAGTAGGTCAAATAATAAAAAAACCTTGTGACCTCTCTAGAGGCCATACTTTTCATGGGATCTGTATGAAAGTTGGTCTGAATGTTCATCTTGATGATATCTAGGTCAAGTTTGAAACTGGGTCAACTGCGGTCAAAAACTAGGTCAGTAGGTCTAAAATTATTAAAATCTTTTGACCTCTCTAGAGGCCATATTTTTCAATGGATCTTCATGAAAATGGATCTGAATGTTCACCTTGATTATATCTAGGTCAGTTTCGAAACTGGGTCACGTGCGGTCAAAAACTAGGCCAGTAGGTATAAAAATAGAAAAACCTTGTGACCTCTCTAGAGGCCATATTTTTCATGACATCTTCATGAAAATTAGTGAGAATGTTCACCTTGATGATATCTAGGTAAAATTCAAAACAGGGTCACGTACCTTCGAAAACTAGGTCAATAGGTCAAATAATAGAAAAACCTTGTGACCTCTCTAGAGACCATATTTTTCAATGGATCTTCTTGAAAATTGGTCAGAATTTTTATCTTGATAATATCTAGGTCAAGTTCAAAACTGGGTCACATGAGCTCAAAAACTAGGTCACTGTGTCAAATAATAGAAAAAACGACGTCATACTCAAAACTGGGTCATATGGGAAGAGGTGAGCGATTCAGGACCATCATGGTCCTCTTGTTTAAAACATATTTCCGTTTTAAACTTGATTGGAATTCTGATCATAGGAAACTTTTTGCCCTATATACTTATAGGCAACTGTGGCATTTAACTTTAAGGTCATTTCCCAGTTTTATTCAAATGGTGGCAGTCGCCCCCTTGTAGGGACCACTAGCACTAAAAATGAAAATACTTTTAATTGACCCTTCTTATGAAACAATGGATGAAACTTTATCAAACTTGGTCTGTAGCATAATTATAAGGTCTTGTCATGACAGTGTTCAAATGGGTAAGATCAGCACATTTTAAGGGCCACTAGAGTCAGAAATAGAAATACCTTTAAATGACTTCTTCTCATGAATGATGAATGAATTTTTATCAAAGTTGGTCTGTAGCATCGTTATATGACTCTCTCTCAAATTTGTTAAGTGGAGGCACTTGGCCT
This sequence comes from Mercenaria mercenaria, assembly GCF_021730395.1. Taxonomy (NCBI): domain Eukaryota; kingdom Metazoa; phylum Mollusca; class Bivalvia; order Venerida; family Veneridae; genus Mercenaria; species Mercenaria mercenaria. The sequence goes on from NW_026462484.1 coordinate 57,102, forward strand.
CTGTTAGGATCCACTAGAGCTAAAAATATGAATGCCCAAATGACTCCTTTTCATGAATTGCTTGATATATCTTCATCAAACTTGATTTGTAGCATCATTTTAAGGTCCTAAACAACATTTTATCAATTAAGGGCTCTTGGCCAGTTGTATTTGCTGCTTGACATAAAAATAGACGTGTTTAATTAACTGCTGGATGGATCTTCATCAAACTTGATTTGTAATACCATTATAAGGTCATCAATCAATTTTGTTCAGTTAGGGCCACTTGGCCCTTTATAGGGACTGCTAGAGCTTAGAATAAAATACTTTTAAACAACTGCTTTTCCTGAATTGCTTGATGGATCTTCATCAAACTTGGTCTGTGGCATCATTGTAAGGTCTTCTCTAAACTTGTTCAGATAGGGCCACTTAGCCCCTATCAGGGGCCACTAGAACTAAAAATTAAAAACATCTTCTCATAAACCACTTGAACTGGGTTTGTAACTTCATGGTAAGGTCCTCTTTCAAATTTGTTCAAATGGTTCTGCTTGGTCCCTTCTAGGGACACTAGAGCTAGAGTTATAAAAGAGATTAAATGACTTCTTATTTTGAGGCTTGTTATAATGGTAATGAATTTTTGGGCCATCACAGCAAAATATAGGGAAAACCTTGAAAGACCTTTAATTTTAATGAGCTTTGTAAAGGGTGTTCACCAGACTTGGTCAGAACATGAAGTAGACACGAACATATTTTTTAGGACTTTCACGTCAGATTTTTATGCCCCCCTTTGAAAAAGGAGGAGTATATTGTTTTGCAGATGTCGGTCGGTCTGTCGGTCGGTCGGTCGGTCGGAATGTAGACCTATCCGTTTCCGGATGATAACTCAAGAACGCTTGGGCCTAGGATCATGAAAGTTGATAGGGAGGTTGGTCATCACCAGTAGATGACCCCTATTGATTTTGAGGTCTGTATGTCAAAGGTCAAGGTCACAGTGACCCTGAATAGTAAAACGGTTTCCGGATGATAACTCAAGAATACTTGGGCCTAGGATCATGAAAGTTGATAGGGAGGTTGATCATGACAGCAGATGTCCCCTATTGATTTTGAGGTCAGTATGTTAAAGGTCAAGGTCACAGTGACCCTGAACAGTAAAACAGTTTCCGGATGATAACTCAAGAACGCTTAGGCCTAGGATCACGAAATTTGATAGGGAGGTTGGTCATGACCAGCAGGTGATCCCTATTGATTTTGAGGTCAGTATGTCAAAGGTCAAGGTCACAGTGACCAGGAACAGTAAAATGGTTTCCAGGCAATAACTCAAGAACACTTGGGCCTAGTGTCAGGAAAATTGATAGTTAGGTTGGCCATGACCAGCAGATGACCCCTATTGATTTTGAGGTCAGTATGTTAAAGGTCAAGGTCACAGTGACCCTGAACAGTAAAACAGTTTCCAGATGATAACTCAAGAACGCTTAGGCCTAGGATCACGAAAGTTGATAGGGAGGTTGGTCATGACCAGCAGGTGACCCCTATTGATTTTGAGGTCATTAGGTCAAAGGTCAAGGTCACATTGGCCAGGAACAGTTAAATGGTTTCTGATCTTCTTGTCCAAAACCATTGGGCCTAGGGCTTTGATATTTGGTATGTAGCAAAATCTAGTGGTCCTCTACCAAGATTGTTCAGATTATTTCCCTGGGGTCAAATATGGCCCCACCCCTAGGGTCACATGGTTTATATAGCCTTATATAGGAAAAAACTTTGAAAAACCTCTTGTCCAAAACCACAGGGCCTAGGGCTTTGATATTTTGTATATGACATCATCTAGTGATCCTCTACTAAGATTATTCAAATTATTCCCCAAGGGTCAAATATGGCTCCGCCCTGTGGGTCACATGGTTTACATATACTTATTTACAGTGTGCATATAATTTCTGTTCCTTGTGCAATTACTAAATGCATCAAGGGGGGCATTTCGTGTTCGACGAGCTCTTGTTTCCTTTTGAGTTGGCCCTTTTTCACTCTATATTTTATTCTGTCAAGCCATGCAATGGATATGTGTCATATAATGTTGACGTTATTCTTGTTCTTACTATTATGCAAATATTTAATTCCTAACAGAATTAGTGAACCTTTATATATTTCAGCCAAACCGTCTTCAAGTACTCAGCCAACACCTAATACATCTTCATCAGAGTCGTATGAGAGATTGCAGCCAGAAGGTGCAGTGGGAAGTTCATTTCCAGTTGCCATGGACACTCATCACTATTCAGACACAGATGAAGAACTTAGTTCAATGGAAACACAAAGAGTCAGTCAGCTAGCTGCCATTTTTCCACAGTATCCTGAAACAGAACTTTTGGAAATACTAAAACAGGTTGATTTCTCATTAGATTCAGCTGTAGCCATTCTACAGGACTGATATAAAGGGATTGTTTTTACTGTGATATCAACTTCAATGAATGTTGACTAGTGAAGGTTAATTTGTCAACATCAGTTTAAATTATATTTGAACAGTTGTTTTCAATAATATTGTCTTCTGCGTTAGTGACCATGCTGAATGTAATATTGTTTTTCAAAGTATTTGATAGATTTGACGTAGAGATGAGATATGGCAAAATTCCTTATTGACAAAACTTCTGTATAGATGAAATATCGGAAAAAAATTGACAAAACTACTAAAGCTGATTTTTACTATGACATTTTATTACTAAGATTTCTCTAAAAAGTTGCAAGAAAATTCTACATTTTATGAATTTTTCATACCAGTATAAATCAGCCCAAAATCTTTCACCTACTGTGTAACATTTTGTATTATACCAGTCTGTCTTAGCATTGGAATATGCCAAAATTTCTTGCATGATTTACATTGAAATTATGTATTTTCTGAATTTTTCATAGCATTACATTTAATATTAGTCAAATATGGGTATAAGATCATTCTTGGTAAAGTCAAAACATTGTCTTAATTTGCATGTGTTCTTTAGTCACTGTTAACATACACAGCACAATGTTTAAGTTTTAAATGTAACTTTTAGTCTTTTAAAGCATGGTGGTTTCTGTTCATAGATGATATTTAGCACAGATTTGACTTTAGGTCAAAATCATATGTGAGATACTGAAATAGTTTATATTTCATGAACTTTTCATAACATTCTCATAACATTCTAAATAAGGCATAATTTCTCATGTGATTTAGTAATGATTTTGATTACTTTATGAACTTTATTGAATTGAATACTTTTATTTGGTATGCAGACTTGAAGGTTCAAAAACAAAAGAAACAGTTAATTCCAAAATTATAGATAATTTTGAGGCATGGGGGTATTGAAACTTACCATTGAAAGAGCACTATTTTAAGTTTAGGAATATATTTTGAAAGACTTTTTCTCATAAACAGCTTTTTCTTTTAACGTAAAATGTATCAAGAATTGAAATTTTAAAAAAATGACAATATTTCTGGCAAATTTTGCGAAAGAAAAACACTATCTCTTGACTTGCAGTTGGCCTTAAAGCTTCTGAACAATCCATGAAAACTACCATATCATCAGATAAGAAAGACAGGTTGCCACTGTATACATTGTATACCATATTTCAAAATGTCTTTAAGGAAATCTGTAGACAAAGTTAAAATACTTTGGCTGCATTTAATTGATATCCTGTACCTTGACACAGTTGTTGAGATCATATTTTCAAGGTAAAGGCCTTGTAGCTTATATGTCTGGTTTTCATGTCTGGGTCATTTCTATCATATTTTAAGGATGCATTTTTTTCATACTTAACAGGATTGTTAACTTTTATGCTACATTTTGTCATTATATATAATCAAGGTCAAACATTCAAAGTCAGGTGAATGCTTGTATTTCTGATATTGCAAAGAACCTCTCTATTTGTATAGTAATGTGAACTGTATATTGAACCTTAGCCTGGGAATCCAGTCTGACAATTTCTAACTTTTTTAATACCAGCAAATTGACAGCCTGGGGAAACCTGTTTTCCGACCGAAGCGCCACCTATATTACACCCGAAATATGCGGGTGTTTGATAAAGAACGATAACTTCTGAAAGCAATATACCACGGCTAAAAATAGAAACGGAATTCTCACGGAAAAGACAGATCGGAATCGTGTACTTCCAAAGGTTTCCGAACATTTCCTGGTCATAGACAAATACCAGTTTGTACCTCCCATAGCCTTTCCAGCAAGTTGTAACAACTTTTAAATATATCAGTATAAACTTTTTGCGTCATAGCTATCAAGAAGTTATATTAATGCAGACCTAGTAATCTACGGAAATTGCCGAATTTTTGACATCATTGCCTCGTTTCCGTTTCAGACAAGCGCAAATCTGATCACATGTTAATTAGGCTAATTATAGAAAATCGATAATCAGTAGTTACATGGAAACTCCTTCAGATTTCCCCAGGCGTTGATAATATCAGAAACTCGATGAATGCCAATTAACACTAATTAGCGCAAATTAAGTGATCTTTAATGCATAGGTATTAGGTATGATTTCTTCTGACAAAGCACAAATATTATCAACGGCTTCCCAGGCTAATTGAACCTCACTGATATAACATGTCAGTGTTTTATTTTGCCTCATATTCCTATATGATTGCATGTGCATAAAATTAGCATATAAAGAATTGAATATGTACATTTTGTAATTCAAAGTAACAAATTTAAACTGGGATTGTTCTTGTTTACACATTCATACCAGTTTGTCTTGTCTGGAAAAAGTGTTTTATTTGTCTTTTTGTTTTTCCAAATTTGTTTTTCC